>NC_038044.1:37828278-38065325 GCF_002211085.1 Panicum hallii
ATATCTTATTCTCATAAATTTTCGTTTGTTGCAATCAGATGGTGAACACCAGGCGCACCGGTTCCGGTTCTGACCAGCAGGAGCAGAAACAACCAGAGTACTGGTCAGCCGCTGCCGATGCGCCACCACTGACCCCGGAGCAGTTCTTCCAGCTCCAGATGCAGATGATGGCACCCTGAACAACACCGTTCAGGCTCTGCAGCAGATTCACGCCCAGCCACCGCCTCCTCCGCCGCCTCAGCCCGTGACAGGCGTGCGGATTTTCTGAGAGGTCACCCTCCGACCTTCTCTCACGCCACGGACCACTCCAGGCGGACGACTGGCTTCGTTCGGTGGAGCGCCAGTTAGTTGTTGCGCAGTGCGACGACCGAGAGCGGGTTCTGTACGCAGCAGGGCAGCTGCGAGGTTCCGCTCTTGACTGGTGGGAGTCCTACCCAGCTCGGGATCGTGACGCTCTCACGTGGGACCAGTTCCGTGAGCGTTTCAGGAACCATCACATTCCTGAGGGCATCATGAAGATGAAGCAGAAGGAGTTCCGTGCCCTTAAGCAGGTAAATTTAACGAATTCCCTGCCATTTCTTTTGAGCTTGATCTATCCTTGATCCCCTTCGTAAGCCTGACGCATTGAGCGATTTCTGTCCTTGTTATCTGTGTTGTCATTTCAGGGATCGATGACGGTGACGGAGTACCGTGACCGTTTTCTTCAGCTTTGCCCGCTACGCCCCTGCTGACGTCGCTCGTGATAGCGATAAGCAGGAGTACTTCAAGGAGGGACTGGATGATCATATCCAGTATGCGCTGCTGAACCACCGCTTCGACAACTTCAACCAGCTGGTTGATGCGGCCCTCAACACCGAGCGTAAGCGCCGGGAGATTGAGGATAAGAAGAGGAAGATGGCTCCATCCTCTTCGGGCAGCAACACTCGTCCCGCTATCAGCATCCGCAGCAGCAGCAGCAGAGGCCGCCTCAGCAGTACCAGCAGCGGCAGCAGTTCCCGCCTCGTCCTCAGCAGCAGCAGGCGGGGCAGGGTCAGAGGCTTCCAGCGCCTCCGGCTCCACCAGCTCAGAGGCAGGGAGTGCCTACTCCTCCTGCCGGCAGCAGGCCGCTGCATTTCCACGAGTGTGCTTCCACTGCGGCGAGCCAGGGCACTACGCCAACGTCTGCCCTCGGAAGGCGCAGGCAGGGCAGCAGGGGCGTGCAGCACAGCCCAAGGCCCCAGCTCAGGGCAGGGTGAACCACGTGACGGCCGAGTCAGCGGCCGAGGCTCCCAACGTGGTTATTGGTACGTTCATGGTTAATGTCCATCCTGCTACAGTGCTTTTTGATACTGGTGCTACACATTCTTTCATCACGCAGTCTTTTGTTGAGCATCATGGTATTCCTACTAGCACGTTAAAGAGGTGCATGTTAGTATCTTCACCGGGAGGACAGTTGAGGTCTCATGTCTTCTGTCCCAGAGTCAGTGTGGCATAAGGGGGGTAGATTTCAGTGCAAATCTGATGGTGCTAGACACCAAGGGCATTGATGTGATCCTCGGGATGGAGACTCTTGCTAAGTGGGGAGTCCAGATAGATTGTGCTCAGAGGACGGTTCTTCTGTCAGCACCGGATGGTCAGGAGGTCACTGTTGGTGCCACAGAGCCTTCTGGATTTCTTCATCAGATGGAGGCTAGACCCACGGATGGTATTCGCGTGGTGTCTGAATTCTCGGATGTCTTTCCGGATGATTTGCCAGGTATGCCGCCTGATCGCGACATTGAGTTTTCTATTGATCTCTTGCCTGGCACAGCTCCTATTGCTAAGAGGCCCTATCGTATGGCTCCTGTCGAGCATGAGGAGGTTAAGAAGACTGTCGACGAGTTGCTATCTAAGGGTTATATCCGTCGCAGTTTCTCTCCTTGGGCTTTTCCTGTGTTGCTTGTAGAGAAGAAGGACGGCGCGAAGAGAATGTGCGTCGATTATCGGGATCTGAATGCAGTCACTATCAAGAACAAGCATCCATTGCCCCGTATTGAGGATCTATTTGATCAGCTTCAGGGTGCTTGTGTATTCTCGAAGATTGATCTACGTTCGGGTTATATCAGCTGAAGATTCGTCCTGAGGATATTCAGAAGACGGCATTCACCTGCAAGTATGGGTTATACGAGTATACGGTCATGTCCTTCGGCTTGACTAATGCTCCGGCTTTCTTCATGCATCTGATGAACAAGGTTTTCATGGATTATCTGGACACCTTTGTGGTGATATTCATTGATGATATCCTGATATATTCCAAGTCAGAAGCAGAGCATGAGAAGCATCTGAGGCTTGTGTTGCAGAGGCTCAGAGAGCACAAGCTGTATGCCAAGCTCAGCAAGTGTGAGTTCTGGATTGACGAGGTTCCGTTCCTCGGTCATGTTATCTCCAAGGGAGGTATTGCTGTGGACCCGGGAAGGTGAAGGATGTGCTTGACTGGGTTGTACCACAGACAGTGAAGGAAGTCCGCTCTTTTCTGGGCTTAGCGGGTTATTATCGGAGGTTCATCGAGAATTTCTCCAGGATTGCGAAGCCTTTGACTTCCTTGCTGGAGAAGGGTGTGGATTTCTCTTGGACTGATGAGCGTCAGAAGGCCTTCGAGGAGCTGAAGAAGAGGCTGACTACGGCGCCAGTCCTTACTCTGCCAGACCAGAGCAAGAGGTTCACAGTGTATTGTGATGCTTCGAGGGATGGTCTTGGTTGCGTCCTGATGCAGGAAGGCAGAGTGATAGCTTATGCTTCGCGGCAGTTGCGCCGGCACGAGCTGAATTATCCCACTCATGATCTGGAGTTAGCCGCAGTTGTGCATGCTCTGAAGATATGGAGGCATTACTTGTTTGGGCAGAGGTGTGATATTTACACCGATCATAAGAGCCTCAAGTATATTTCACCCAGAGTGAGCTGAACATGCGACAGAGAAGATGGCTAGAGTTAGTCAAGGATTATGACCTGGAGATTCACTATCATCCGGGCAAGGCCAATGTTGTAGTAGATGCTCTGAGCAGGAAGAGCTATGTTAACATGGCTGTGGCTTTTCAGATGCCTCAGGAATTATGTGAGGAGTTTGAGCAGTTGAGTCTGGGTTTCGTGCACCACACCTCGGGTACATCGTTCGAGGCGGAACCCACTCTAGAGGCAGAGATCAGGCAGCATCAGAAGGAAGATCAGAAGCTGCAGGAGATTCGTGAGTTGCTCAAGATTGGCAAGGCCCTCATTTCAGAGAGGATGATCAGGGTACCTTGTGGTACAAGGGTCGTATATGTGTGCCGGACGTAGCAGATCTCAGGAAGTTGATTCTGAGTGAGGCCCATGATACAGCATATTCTATCCATCCCAGGCAGCACGAAGATGTATTACGACCTGAAGGAACGATTCTGGTGGTATGGAATGAAGCGTTCCGTTGCGGAGTACGTGGCCATCTGTGACACTTGTCAGCGTGTCAAGGCAGAGCATCAGAGGCCAGCAGGGTTATTGCAGCCGTTGAAAATTCCAGAGTGGAAATGGGAGGAAATCACTATGGATTTCATTGTTGGCTTGCCTCGTACTCAGAAAGGGTACAACTCCATATGGGTAGTAGTGGATCGGTTGACGAAAGTTGCTCACTTCATCCCGGTGAACACTACTTACTCTGGTGCTAGACTCGCAGAGTTGTACATCTCCAGGATTGTCTGTCTGCATGGTCTTCCGAAGAAGATTATATCCGATCGAGGATCTCAGTTCACTTCGCGGTTCTGGGAGCAGTTGCATGATTCGTTGGATACAAAGCTGCGCTTCAGTACTGCTTATCATCCTCAGATAGATGGGCAGACAGAGAGAACCAACCAAGTGTTGGAGGATATGCTTCGAGCCTGCGCTATTCAGTATGGTACCAGCTGGGATAAATGCCTGCCGTATGCAGAATTTTCATATAACAACAGTTATCAGGCCAGTCTGAAGAAGTCTCCTTTCGAGGCCCTGTATGGTCGGAAATGCAGGACTCCGCTGTATTGGGATCAGATTGGTGAGAGACAGGTATTTGGTCCGGATATTGTTGAGGAGGCCGAACAGTTGGTACAGCAGGTGCGAGAGAATCTGAGGGTCGCTCAGACTCGTCAGAAGAGCTATGCGGATGTTCGTCGCCGAGATTTGACCTTTGCAGTGGGTGATCATGTATATCTGAAGGTCTCGCCGATGAGAGGAATCCGCAGGTTTAATGTACGAGGGAAGCTAGCTCCTCGATACATTGGTCCGTTCAAGGTGTTGGAACGGAAGGGTGAGGTGGCATATCGTGTGAAGTTACCTCCCAGCCTCTCAGGAGTGCACGATGTGTTTCACGTGTCTCAGCTGAAGAAGTGCTTGAGAGTGCCAGAAGAGCAAGCACCGATAGAAGGGCTGGATGTGCAGGAGGATCTGACCTATGTCGAGCATCCGGTGAATATTTTGGAGACATCTGAGAGAGTCACCCGAAACAAGAAGATCAAGATGTGCCGTGTTCAGTGGAGTCATCACACGGAGGATGAGGCTACTTGGGAGCGAGAAGATGAGCTGAGGGAGACATATCCCGATCTCTTTGCTAGCTAGCCTATCCGAATCTCGGGACGAGATTCCTGTAAGGGGGGTAGGTTTGTAACACCCTAAGGTAATTTCCTCAAATTTTTAATAAATTTATTTGGGCTTGAATAAATTTTCCAGCGTTCTCTCTAAATTATCTCGTATTTAAAGTAATTTTATAACGCAAGTAATTAAAATTTATCATAGGATTAGATTGTTTGTGCATTCATGCTGGAGCATTATTTTTTTTTCTTGTGTGGAACTTATAGGGTTTGAATTCAAATTTGTTTGAATTCAAATAAGGTTGTTTGATTGGTTTGAGTGTAGAAAAGAAAAGGAAAGAAGAAAAAGGGAAAGAAAGGGCAGCCCACTTCCTCTCCTTGGCTCAGCCCAGCTCCCCTCTCCTCTCTTTTCCCGCATGGGCCACGTCGGCCCAACGCCCCTTCTTCCCCCAGCCCGCGCCTCTCTTCTCTCTTCTTCCCCTGGGCCGCAGCGTCTCCCCGAGGCCCAGCTCCTCCCTCTCCCTCCTTCCCTCCCCCGCTTGGGCCTCTGCGTTTTCCCCAGCCCGAGCCGGCTCCTCCCCTCTCGCGCCCCGGCCCATCTTTTTCCCCCTCAGCCCGAGCGCGCTCGCCCTCCCCCGCGATTCCCTCCTCCCGCTGCCAGGGCGGCCCCACCCGTCATCCCCCTCCTCCAGCAACCCCCCCCGCAACGGCCGCGCCATGGCACCCGAGATCCCCGGCTTCTCCCCGCCACACCCGCACCCGAGACCCTTGGCCCTGCCCCTCTTATCCCCCGGCGCCATCCCTCGGACCCCTCTCATCCCAAGCGTGCCGCCCCTAAACCCTAACCACGGCCGCCACCTTGCCTCGGCTTGGACCCGAGCCGTCGCCGCCGGTGAGCCCAAATTGCCGGCCCTCGTACCTTCTCGTGCCGTGCTGACCCCCCTGTCCTCTCCGCAGGAGCCTCCAGGATCGATCTCCGCAGCCCAGAAGGGCCGGCCGCCCCGGCACTATCCTTCCCCGCGAAGAGCCGAGCTCTTCCGCCGCCAGTCGTCGTCGTTCTCCACCGTCTGCTGCCGTCCCGGTCTCCACAACCTTTTGGTGAGCTCCACTCCCTTTCCCCGGTCATGTTGCACCTAATGCCGTAGCAATTAGGCCTCTGAAGCGCTCGGAACACGCGCACACCGGCGTGACCGCCGCCCCGAGCCGCCCTCGCCGCGGGGATCACTCACCCGAGCCCCGATCCGCCGCGTTGATAGCCCAGGTGGATTACCCGTACCGCCAGCATTCTCCACGGCTTGACCCCGACCCAAACGAAGCCCGGACGGCCAAGTTTGGCCATCGCCGGCGTAGCGCCGCCGCGGGAGCGCGTCTCCGGCGACCTGCACCGCCGCTGGCGCGTCCGCGTAGTCCTGGCCGCCCGATCCGTGTTGGACGCGTAGGATTAGAAGCCGCGTACCCCTGCTCCGCACCGCTGGATCCAGATCCACGACCTCAAACGGAGCGTACCGGTTCGCGGATCGGATTAGATCCGAGCCGTCGGTTTCAAATCCAGCGAGAGGCATTAGATCCGCGTTAAGGGATGGTCCGGAGCGTAGGATCGCGATCCAACGGGTGAGGTCGGCGCGTACCCTTTCGGTTAATAGATCTAATCTCAGTCGTCCAATTCAAATCCGGTGGATCGCGCGAGTTGTAAACCTAGATCCGTTCCCGACCGTCCGATCTCGATCCAAAGGCTGAGATCGTCTCGTACCCCTTCGCGTATGGGTTCTAATCTGGGCCGCACAGATCTAATCCGAGGGCCTAGATTAAATCATACCCTTTCAGCTAGCCTTTTTTGCTAAAGAGCCCCTGCCTTTTGGGGAAACCAACCCGCAGTCCTATTAGTTCAAAAATAAATTACAGGCAGGTCCTTTTCTTCCCGTTTGACCCCCTGCGCTTCCTGGAAATTGAACCCGCCGTCCAAGCCATGCCTTTTCACGTGCTAGCCCCTGAGTCTATGCTTTATTTATGTTTAAGTCCCCGGGTTTTGCCCAGAAGCCCCTGGTTGCTCAGTTTTTCTTACAATTAGGTCCCTGGATCCTGTTTTAAGCGCAGTTTTCACGTTTTAGCTCCGTTTTAGGTGTTCTTTATATGCACGCGATCGTTGCAAAGCGTAGATTAGTTTTAGGCTAGTTTTATGTGCTGTTTCCATGTAATGTTGTACTGTTTTCTTATATTTTGCTATTGTTTGTGCATGTGTGTATGTGTGGGCTATGTGTGACGATCGTGAGTAGACGCGGAGCCTTTGGACCAGTACCAGGAGCAGCCATCTTCCGAGCAGTTCGAGCAGCAGCCGGGAGAGTACGAGGAAGGCAAGTATAACATGAACCTCCTATCACTTTTAAATACAATTTCATACTGCATTTTAAATTCTGTATGCCTATAAGGATTTCCTAGCCACTTTATATCCTTTATATATATCCTTTGGGTTGCATTTTGGTTAGTTGTGCTAGGTTGCTGCGCTATAACATATCTTGGTCCTTTTTAATTAATTGGAATAATGGTCTTATGCAACTTAATTCTGGAGCCGACCCTCTGTGCTGTGTGCTTGAGTGGTTTGTGCGTCCTTAAAAGATGTTTTTGTTAGAAACATGGTTTAGGGGGCCAGCACGGTGCTTAGTGCTTGGTTGGCCACTCTCCATAAGGACCGGTTCATAGAGCGACAACCTGGGACAACCGCGCAACCACAAGACTGGAATGGGACGGTCTTGACTTACTAATTAGGTCATTTTGGTTCGGGAGTAACTTACCTGCGTGGGCAAGAGGGGTGGTAAGCTTCAATGGTCCCTGCTCCTCCGGCTTGGTCTGTGCTGTGTGTCTTGTACCCCCGGAGGTGGGCCCCATCATCGCTGATCCAGAATCCTTAGCGGTTACACCTTACCAATGTGATCCTTTGTAACGGTCTCGTAGTGTGCTTGCTAGCCATCTCACCTAAGGAAGTGTGATGAACAACTAGCGTAGCCCACGACTTGTGGGTAAAGTTGTGCAACCTCTCGAGAGTGTAAAACTGATATATCAGCTGTGCTCACAGTCATGAGCGGCCCAGATCCTCCGTCTGATTAGTGGGGTTATCAACCTTTGACGAGGGAGATTCCCCGGGTGGTTTTGGTTTGGATGGTTCTCAGTAGTTCTTAATTAATATTGATTAATTCTTATGCAATTTGGGTTATGGTAACTCATTCACTTGTAGTAATTAGCCTTAATAAAATTTGCCAAGACTAAAAGCTAATGCAGTTGGGTCAGCTAACCTTAGAGCCTCATGCTCGTGTTATACTTGTTGAGTACTAGTTTGTACTCACACTTGCCTCTCTACTCTTCTGTTCTATTTTGGATATCTCCGACTGCTGCTCAGTGCCCGGCAACGTGGAGGACTATGTCAGCGGCTTCGACGACTTCTAGGCGTTTGTCTCCCAGTCGACGTCCCTGTGGCGCCCAGCTCTTCATGTATTCATTTTACGCTTCCGCATTCCTTGAACTGATTCTTGATTCAGTTGTAATAAAGATATTCATATATTAATTTATACGCTTTCGTTCGTGACATGTGTTGTGATATCTTGATAATCTGTTGTATATATGCGTGACTTGATCCTGGCGCATATATGATTGCTCGATTTATGTTCTTATAAATCGGGTGTGACAGTACGGTCCTGCAGTCGCTTGTGGTGGCCCTGATCCATAACCCGGAATATGAGGGAAACGGTTGCTTGGAATGCCCTGTTGGTATTCCGAGCGTGTGAGTTAGGTGTACCTTGCAAGGTTAAATTCGATTCGAATCGTCCGCCTCTCACGAGGATTGAGATTGCTTATCCCTTTTACCACATTGAGTAAGAAGTGGAACTAATGATGGATAATCTTGATAGATGATAATCACTACCTTGCTTGCTTAGTGTAGGTGCTAATCTAGAATAAATACTCAACTAGAAAATGAAAGCTAAAACTTGAAAATAGTTCATACTCTTTGTTACTTTTCAGCTGAAAATAAACCCAGAGCCTTTGCAATGCCTTCATGAGTCTAGTTATGGGCTAAGTATACCCAACCCCGGGTAAGCCTTGCTGAGTATTAGAATACTCAGCCTTGCCAATGTTTGTTTCAGGTATAACCTACGAGAACCCCACGGACAACCTTGGGTGGCCAACGTCCGTTCCGTTTGGCTGGTCCGTGGAGTGGGACCCGTCCCCGGCCAGCACAGACCCTCCGGAGTAACACCAAGCCCTGGGCTAAGCTTGGCGTTCGCCTTCGCGACGTGTGTAGTCGCGTAAAACTTTTTCTTCCGCTGTGAGTTTAGACAAGCTGTTACGCTTGTCAGTTTGAACATGGTTGTATAAATTTACTTCTCTTGAACTCGTTTTGTAATAATATATATATATGGCTGTAAATTAAAGTTGATGAGCTATCCTGTGATGTGAACTCGCCATCGTGCGAGGTAAACCTGCTTCGATCCTGCTGAACCGTGGTTGAATCGGGCGGAGACCCGACAGACCAAAGGATTGTTCCGTTTGAAGTGCGTTAAGCTGATTGCAGTTGTACGGCGATCAATAGCGCACTTGAGCCGGAATAATTCGAGCGGTTCTGCCACATCCTGATCGTAGCACTGTCCCTCGGGCTCGGGGTCGCGGAACTGGTCTTCGTTCGCTTGGTCACAGTCGGGACCTTCCTCGTTCACTCCGTATCCTACGGCACAAACAAACAGACACACAATCAAGCGCAAGAACTAAAAGCTTTTATCGTCGAGCTTGAATCGGAAATAATTTAGTTACGGAGGTAGGGGTAATATTTTTGGGTGGTTTCTTAATGGCATGGCTAAAACTATACTAGAAGCGGAGTGGTAAAGTTTTGGGTCAATCGGAGGTCGTTTCGCACATAAAATGACGCGCTAAAGGTGATTTCAGGGCTTAAACGGGGTCCAGGGACTTGTTCGTAATTATCTAAAGAGGGCAGGGGCTTATTTGCAAATCCTGGAATTAATCAGGGCATTGCTAAAGGGTGTCGAGTATAATTAGGTTTACGTAATGGAGGGGCTTGGTTTGAAATGCTAGAAAGAACAGGGTCTCTTTAGCAAAAGGGAGTAATTAAGAGAGGAGGGGGGAGTTCTTTTGGGAATACAGGGAGGGGGGGGGGCTTTTGGGCAAAAGCGCCCCTTCTTCCTCCTCTCCCGCACAGAACAGAGGGGAGGAAAAAGGGCGCGCCGGCGGCGGTCAATTCCGGCCGGCCGGGGCCCGGGGCGGTTCGGCGCAAGGGGGAAAAGAGGAAGGGGGAGAGGGGGGTTCGATCCCCGGCCTCACCTCGGGCCGGGGTGGCGCGTGGGAGCGGGGCGACGGGCGCAGGCGGCGGCGGTTGCAGAGCGCGGTGGGGCGGCGCTGGAGCTTCGGGGGAGGCGCGGCTAGACGGCGTGGCAGGTGGTGGGGGTGCCGGGGATGCCGGGGGGGCCTATTTATAGGCACACAAGGGCGGCGGGTAGCGGTGGCCGGTGGGGAGGCCGGCGAGCGGCGCGGTACGCCTTAATGGCGGCCGTGTCGTGTCGTGTGTGTCGCCGAGCGCCGGTGCGGCGAGGTCTAGGCGACGTGACGCGGGCACGTGGGGCGGAGCGCGCGCGGCGGGGCGGGGCAGCGACGGGCGGCGCGGCACGCGCGGCACAGGGCGCGCGGGGGTGTGGCGTGGCGCAGCGGGCGACGCGGCGTTGCGGGGCCGGGCGTGCGTGCGGCGCGGCGGAGCGCGGGCCAGGGCGTGCGCGAGCGGCGGCCGACACGGCGCGGCGCGCGGCCACGCGGTGCGCGTGCGCGCGCGTCGCGGCGCGGCCGGGGCAGGGCTCGCGTGCGGCGCGGCGGGGCTCGCGCGCGGCCGGGGCGAGCGTGCAGGAGTGTTCGTGCGCGCGTGCGCGGCACGGGCGCGGTTGGCCGGGAGCAGGCGCGCGCGCGTGCGGAGGCCGAGCAGGGGGCGGCGCGGGCTGAGCAGTGCTCGGGCAGGGGACAGGAGAAGGGGAAGAAGGAGGGAGGGAAAAGAAGAAAGGAAGGGAAAAAGAAAAGAAAGAGAGGGAAAAGGGGAAGAAAAGAAAAGAAATAGAGGGAGAGAAAAGGAGAAAGAGAAAGGAGAGAGGGAGAGAAAAAGGGAGGGGCGCGTCGGCGACCGCGGCCGGTCGGCCACGCGCGCGCGGGATTCGCGCGCCGCGCGAGAAAGGACTTGCGCCGGCGCAATTTGTGGGAAGCGGTCGCGCGTGGGGGAGGCCGGGCGTTGTGTGGCATAGGGCGGGGGTTGTGACGCGCACGTGTGGCAGAGGGGTCAGGGTATTACGGTGAGTCCGCTCTTAGTTGGAACACCCTATCGCGTAATTTAGACTCGAGATTTTCAGGGCGTTACAGCGACCTTATCAAATTCATCAAAACAGATGGGGTATCATCTTGACCATGATACCTCATAAAACTCCCGTCCGTCATCCTTATAATGATAACAGGAATGTAAACATCACAATTCCTATATCGCGCGAGTGACAGGAAATCACTCGACTTCTACCGGTCCTATCAGCATAGCAGCTAGTCGGACTCAAGTTCTAGTGTACAATACATTGGTTCCTGGAATTATGCAACTAAGGTTTTCAAACAACTCCTAAGAACTTAATGCATAGATTACATAAATAAATATAGTGTGCAGTGTAATAAAAATAGTAGGTTATGTCCGGGGCTTGCCTTCGCTGGTGGGGTTGGGGTTAGTCAAATTATTTTCTTCCGAACCTTGGTTCGGGGCTTCAGAGAAATCCGCGACGAGATTCCCGGGGTCTTCAGAATAAACTTCTTCTTGTTCCGGGATCAGCTGATAATCCCCGTCAGCGAGAGTGGTCGAGTCTATATGAGATGCAAGATGAAGTTTAATGGGTGCATACATTTTCACTTTAAATTCACGATAAAGTTGCAATCCAATTAAAGGAACATTACATTTCGACAAACAGCTTAACTACCTTGTACTGGGCAGTCATTTATCGGGTATTATATGTTTTATCTAAACCCATTAAACAACAGGATTAGCTACACTAATTATCTAACTAGTGGCATGGATCAACAAGTGGGGTGGTTCTTAATAGTTATATTTAAAAGCTTTATTCATTGACTATACTAATTATTTACATGATCTTTATATTACTATAATATTATGGACTAATTCAAATTGTGTCCAATTTGTTTGACATCTAATCCTTGGTTGGAAATTTATAACAGATTATATTATTAAAGAATAGTTCCCTAAAATATTTCCATGATTTTTTTTGAATATTTAAATATATCATTATCAATTATACAAAATAAACTACACCTTATTTTTTATTAAACTTGCACATTAAGAAAATAATACTTAATTACTAGGATAATTATTTTTCTTAAATTCCACATGTTAAAAAAAACAAACACAATTGGTTTTACCATTTTATCATTTTTCTATGCATTACTATGTATTTCTTAAGCCCATAAGTAACTAAACTTAATATTTAAATTAGATCATTAAGCATTCATAAACTGAAGTTCATTCCTTAAGTAAAGTTGTAGATCTTTAAGTAAGGATTCCAACAAAATTTAATTTGTATTTTTATGATTTTTCCCTGAATAGATACAAAATTTCTAAGTTGACAGCTTTATTTACACAAAGAGGTCCTTCGAAACTATTCATCTGAGTCTATGGTTGTGCACATAACCCCTGAACTTCTATTCCTTTTAACCCGACGTCCCTGGACTAGAAACCGAAACAGAGCAAGAGGATGGCGGCCGTGCTCCGGCGACGGTGGTCACCGGCGGCGAGGTCCAAGGGCAGGAAAGGACGTAGGAGCTCACGAGGGTTCTGTGCAACCACGTGTCAAGGGTTGGGGTGGCCGGAATGGTGGAGTTCGACGAGGACCCGAGGCGGCGGCGGAGGGGTCAACGGCGACGACGATGTTCCGGCGGTGAACGTCGGCAAGGAACCTGCGCACGAGAATCAGTACGTCATGGGGAAGGTGTACGTGCAATCAATTGGATGAATAGACGCTGGATCAAGGGTGATCGTCGGAGACCGAAGTGGCGGCGGTGAGGAAGAACGCCGGCGAGCGTCGGGGAGGCGCAGTGGTGGACTAGAGAGTCACTGGATGGGTCGGGGAGCTTCACAGGGATGATGTGGTACTGGCTAGGGTATCGTGGTGGCGTGGAGAGGCTCAGAGCGAGCTGCCCACGGTGAGGCCGAAGGTGGCGGCGGCGGCGCTTCGTCGGAGACGAAGTTCCAGTGGAAATTGGAGGAGAACAGTTGGTCGTCGAGCAGTAGCAAGTAACAGGGAAGCTTGTGCAGGTGTTGATTGGGGCGGGGGTGAGCTGGTGAGGGCTGCCCACGGGCGTGCCGTGCGCGGCCGGAGCGGAGGAGGACGGCGGCGGGGAAATGTGGCTCGGATGCTCGAAATTGAGTGCTGGGAGTAGCAGAACAGCACGTAGGTGTTGAAGTGGTGCTGCTGCGCGCGAGAGAGAGGAGGTTAAGGTGCGCCAGTGAGCTATCCACGGCGACGAGGAGGTGGCAGCCGGAGATGGCTCGGGGCGTCGTGGCGCGCGTGCGCAAGGCCACCAGGGGAGAGGAAAGAGGTCGGGATCGAGGGGAGATGACGCGTGGACAGGTGTAGCAGCTGGAGGTGGAGCTCGAGGGCCTGCGCCGGCGGTGAGCGGCGGTGGCAGGAGCAGAGAGCAGAGGGGGAAGCGGCGTGCCAGAGGAAGACGAAGCAGGGAGGTGTCAAGAGGACTAGTTTGCAAATCCTAAAAACTTCAGGGACCTCTCTGTAAACTAAAACTTCTCACTGCTACAAAGGTCAAATGAAAAAGTGTTCAACATGAAAGTTGTAGAGTTTTTCAAACTCTACAATATTGCTTTAAGGCTTGGATTCAGAAACTCAAAGTTTACAGCTATTTGGATTACATTTTGAAACAAGATGGAATTTAAGTTAAATTTATCTTTGCCCACCTAAATTTGATCAAATTTGGGCATATTTACAAATTTTCTGACCTGTCATGATTACTTATACTTTTACACATTAGCCCTTAGGTAAATTTGAATTTGACTTTTATATTCCAACCATTTCATATGTAACCCTTATATTTGTTTAATTACACATAAGCCCTTGGTTTCATACAAAGTTTATTTCTTTTAGGTTTTAACTTAATATTTGTACTTTTCTTCTATATAGTCATTTGAATTTGACATTTAAGAGCATCTTCACACAATTACACATAGGAACTTATTCTAATTTACAACTACACCCCTAATTCTCTGTACAAACCTTAAGATACATACAACACACTAATACCTAGTGTCTATATTCTAATTACAAGAATGTTACAGCCTTCCCCCCTTAAAAAGAATCTCGTCCCGAGATTCCGAAGCTGAGCAGAAGCGGATGATTAGATTTGGGGATTGGCTTGCAGGAAGTCTGGGAAATTCCGTTGAAGATAAGACTCTGTTTCCCAAGTCGCTTCTTCCTCGGTGTGATGATCCCATAAGATCTTGTACATTTTAACTACCCTTCTCCTGGTGAATCTTTCCTTAGTATCCAGGATTCGAAGAGGTCGTTCAATGTACGATAGATCGGGTTCTATCTCAATGGCACATGTCTCAACGATTTCTGTAGGCACTTTGACACACTTCTTAAGTTGAGAGACATGGAAGACATCGTGAATAGCAGCCAATTGAGACGGAAGGTGAAGCTTGTAAGCTACTGGGCCACAAACATTGAGAATTTCAAAGGGTCTGACATATCGAGGTGCTAACTTCCCCTTTATGCCGAAACGTTGGACACCTTTGGTAGGAGATACTCGAAGATAGACAAAATCTCTTACTTGAAATTGCAGAGGTTTCCTCCTCTTATCTGCGCAGCTCCTCTGTCTAGACTGAGCGGTTTTAAGATTAGATTGGATAATCTTAACCTTATCTTCGGCTTCAACAACTAAGTCTGGTCCGAAGATTTTGCGTTCACCGGTCTCTGACCAACTCAAAGGAGTTCGACATCTGCGACCATATAACGCTTCAAAAGGAGCCATCTGAAGACTAGCTTGATAACTGTTGTTGTAAGCAAATTCAGCTAGAGCAAGGCACTTGTCCCAACTTGTACCATAATGAATAATACAAGCTCGGAGCATGTCTTCAAGGATTTGGTTAACTCGCTCAGTCTGCCCATCAGTCCGGGGATGATACGCAGAGCTTCGAATCAATTTGGTCCCTAGAGTTGATTGCAATTGCTCCCAAAATCGTGCAATGAATTGGGGTCCTCGATCAGAGATGATAGTCTTTGGAACCCCATGTAATCGAACAATTTGTTCCAGATAGACTTCGGCATACCTTTTAGCAGAGTAAGTGGTATGCACAGGAAGAAAATGAGCGGTTTTTGTGAGTCTATCAATGATTACCCATATGGAGTCATGCTTTTGAGATGTGTTGGGAAGATCGACAATGAAATCCATACTAATATCTTCCCATTTCCATGACGGAATGGGTAGTGGTTGAAGTGTACCAGAAGCTTTTAAGTGGCTAGCTTTGACTCTCTGGCAAGTATCGCACTCAGACACATATTTAGCAATTTCTCTTTTCATTCTGGTCCACCAAAAATGTTGCCGTAGATCTTGATACATCTTGGTGCTACCAGGATGAATAGAGAACTTGGATAAATGTGCTTCATCAAGGATTTGCTTGCGAAGTTGATGATCCTTAGGTACAACAATTCGATCGTTGAACCATAGGACTCCTTGATGATCAGTGTGAAAACACTTATATTTGGCTTCTCCCTGGGATAGCTTGGATTTGATGATTTTGATACCCTCATCATGTAGTTGCGACAGGATGATTCTATCCCGCAGAGTAGACTCAATGGATATCAAGTTTAGACTACCTTGAGGAATAATCTCAAGATTAAGTTTCCTCATTTGATGGCAAAGAGTGTCACTAAAGGTGGATATGGTTAGGCAGTGACAATGTGACTTGCGGCTAAGTGCATCCGCAACCACATTAGCTTTGCCCGGATGATAGTGTACCTCAAGGTCATAATCTTTGATTAATTCCAACCAACGCCTTTGCCTCATATTCAAATCAGCTTGGGTGAAAATATACTTGAGGCTCTTATGGTCAGTGTAAATGTTACACTTAGCACCCATAAGATGATGTCTCCAGATCTTGAGAGCATGGATGACTGATGCTAATTCAAGATCATGCGTTGGATAATTTTGCTCATGAGTTCGAAGTGCTCTTGATGCATATGCAATAACCCGATTGTTTTGCATAAGGACACAACCAAGGCCAACTCCAGAAGCATCGCAATATACATCGAAAGGTTGAGTGCTATCTGGCTGAGCTAGCACTGGAGCAGTGGTCAGAAGCTTTCTCAAGGTATGGAATGCTTCCTCACATTTGTCATTCCAGCAGAATTTAACTTCTTTCTTAAGTAGCTCAGTCATTGGTTTGGCTATCTTGGAGAAGTCTGGAATGAATCGGCGATAATATCCCGCCAATCCAAGGAAACTTCGAATTTGATGGACTGAAGTGGGAGGGTTCCAGTCCATCACTTCTTGAACTTTGGTTGGATCAACAGATATGCCTTCACTGGAAATAGTATGTCCTAGAAATTTCACACTATCCAGCCAAAATTCACACTTCGAGAATTTGGCATAAAGGCGATGATCACGTAGTCGTTGAAGAACGACATGTAAATGATTAGCATGGTCTTCTTTGGTTTTGGAGTATATCAGAATGTCATCGATGAAGACCACGATGAATTTATCGAGTTCCGGCATAAATACGGAATTCATGAGATACATGAAATATGCCGGTGCATTGGTAAGTCCAAACGACATAACCAGATATTCATAAAGTCCATATCTGGTTGAGAAGGCCATTTTTGGAATGTCACTAGGCCTGATCTTGATTTGATGATAACCAGAGCGTAAGTCAATCTTAGAAAAGACCTTTGCTCCAGCTAATTGATCGAACAAAATGTCAATGCGGGGAAGAGGGTACTTATTCTTGATAGTAACCGCATTGAGTGGACGGTAGTCAACACATAGCCTTAGTCTATCGTCTTTCTTCTTGACAAAGAGAGCAGAACAACCCCAAGGTGAAGCACTTGGGCGTATATAACCCTTATCAAGAAGATCTTGGAGCTGACTCTTTAGTTCTGCTAATTCATTTGGAGGCATGCGATATGACCTTTTTGAAATCGGAGCAGTACCCAGTTGAAGTTCAATGATAAACTCGATGTTTCTATCTGGTGGCATTCCAGGCAAATCGTCTGGAAAGACATCGGGGTATTCACATACTATAGGAATATCCTTGACTTGGATATTTGTGATGGTATAAGTGCAAGGATGCAGACATTCTGGCTACGGCAGATAAAGGGTGGTGATCCCATAGTATAGTGAATCAATTTCAACAACTCGGGAAGAAATATCTAGCCGGACTCGATGTTTAGTCATCCAGTCCGTCCCAAGTATAATATCAATACCCGCCAAACTTAGTAAAACCAAATCAGTTTTGATTTCTATACTACCAAACTGAATTGGCACACTTTTAACCATTTGGTTAGAGGTGATTTTTCCTCCAGGGGTAGAGATCATGTATGACCCCTGGATAGGACAAGAATCAAGTCCTAGTCGGGTACCACAGTTGTTACTAATAAAACTTTGTGTTGCTCCAGAATCAAATAAAGTAACAACTGATTGGTGGTGAATAGAAAATGTACCCGACATGACGGGAGCTCCATCTGGAAGTTCTGCCAGAGTGGTTAAGTTAATCCGTCCTTGCCGGACTTGCATCACCGGCTTCTTGCCCTTGTTTTGGTTACCCTAAGTAGAGCTTTGCCCTAGATTAGGTTTCTTGGGCCGCGGACAATCCCGGATGAAATGATCCGCGCTTCCGCAATTGAAACAGCGATAGTTGCTGCCTCTCTGTGGCACTTGTTGAACATTTGGCCGTGGGCCAGATGGTTGTGCTTGTTGCGGAGGAACGGGAGGTCTATACCTTCCTTGCTGTTGGGGCGGCCTGAAAACCAATCTACCCGTTGGGGCATTCCGCTGCGGTGCTCTGAATGGTGTATTGGGAACAACCCGATACCTCGGTGATTGAGCACCTCGAGGGTCCAGTAGGAGTCTTCCTTTTCTTCTCAGCATGATGTGCTAAGATACAATCTTCTTGAGTTAAAGCCATATTAACCAGCTCGCTGAAAGTATTAGCCCTCACAAGATTCAGGCGTTCCTTGAGCTTGGTATTAAGGCCTCGACGGAAACGATCTTGTTTCTTGGCATCGTTATCCGCATGATATCCCGCATATTGACACAGATGATTGAAATTCTGTGCGTATTGCAGGACTGGTTCCTTGAGTAAGAGCCAGGAATTCATTCAGCTTTCGTTCCAGTAATCCTGCTGGGATATAATGTGCTCTGAAAGCTGTCCGAAACTCATCCCAAGTGATAACATGCCCTTGTAAGCATCTAGGCCCTCAAGGTATGTTTCGGTGATTAATGACAACCATTATTGTGACTAATGAGTTTGTGCAGCTTTATAGATCATTATCGCTCATTTGGTTATATGTCAAAAGAGGCCCCTAATTTTCATTATTCAAAAAGGCGATCTCGGCATTCAACTCAATAATATGTCAAGACTAAGGATCTTTCTAGTCCTAAGTGTCATAAGGTTGAGAAGGACACTTAGGTTAGTATAGGTTTTATAGTTTTGTAGTGATCGCACTATTAAGAGGGGTTTAGGCTTAGTAACTTGAGCATGGACATGGTCATTTGAAAATGGATGCACACAATAGTCACTCAGGTTTCCAGAAGCTCAAATAAGTGGTCCTCAACTTATATCTCAAGAATATTTGGATTTCATTCTAGACTCAAGTCAGAAAAGACAAAATCAGGAAAATCCTTAACACCGGTTTAACCGACGCCTCAACTTTTCTATACGTCGGTTAAACGGTGTCAACAGAGTCCGAACAAGTCTCTACACCGGTTCAACCGACGATATTTGAATTTAACGTCGGTGCAGTTGTCCAGAGACTTGGTTTTTCAGTTGATCAGTGGACAACTACACTCACCGGTTAAACCGATGCTACGACGGTTAATCTGCCCAAGCTGTAACGGCTAGTTTTCAGAAGGGGTAGTTTACATTCACCGGTTAAACCGACGATGACTATTGGAGGGACGTCGGATTAACCGGCGCTACGCAGTTTTATGGCAGCTTTTTCTCCAACGGCTCTATTCGTGTGAACTGCCTATATATACCCCTCCAATGGGTCATTCTACTACTCTTGACACCAGGAAACTTCCAAACACTCATACTATAGTCAAGAGCCACCTTAAGCTTCATCATTTCACACACTTGTTCATTCAATCATTCAAGAAGCAAGATTAAGGACTTGAGTAGAGAGAAGCTTATGTGCATCCGTTCTTGGTGATCGGTTCTTGCTCAAGTGAAAGGCCTTAGCTTGTTACTCTTGGTGATTGGCATCACCTAGGCGATCTTGGTGATCGAGGTGATTCTCGCGGAGCTTGCCAAGGATTGTGGAAGCCCGGAGAAGAAGATTGTACGTGGCTTGATCTCCACCACACCGGGATGGTGAACGGAGACTCTTAGTGAGCGCTCTCCTCTTGGTGACTTGGGAGGTGACAATACTCTTTGTGAGTGTCACAACGTGGATTAGGGGTGTGTGCCAACACATCGATACCACGGAAAAAATCCGGTTGTCTCTTGTCCACTTTACTTATTCAAGCATTATCTTTCTTGCAATATTTTCATGTGCTTGATAAAGGGATCATTCTTTGTTCTACCTTGCTAGGCTTTATCTCTTTTTATCTTTCCTAGCTTGCGTAGGTAGTTTAGTTACCCGGTTGGTGAATTGGTGCCTTTCTAGTTTTGCATAGGTTAAGGTTGCTTTATCTTATTTTAGAATTTGAAAAAGGCCCAATTCACCCCCCTCTTGGTCCATCGATCCTTTCAATTGGTATCAGAGCCTCGTTGCTCATTTGGATCATTAGGCTTCACCGCCTTGAGCTATGGCCAAGATGGGTGGTTCGCCGCCTCACTTCGAGGGCAAGAACTTTGCCTATTGGAAAGTTCGCATGGCTGCATACCTTGATGCGATTGCCCCTGAAGTGTGGTCGGCAACTAAAGTCGGGTTCACCAGAGCTCCCACCCCCGAACAATTAAAATGGAATGCTAAAGCTAGAAATGCAATTTTCGAAGCTATTAGTGAGGAGGTCTTTGCTAGAGTAAATGGCATGGACCTAGCAAGTGATATTTGGAAGGAGCTCATTAAAATTCATGAAGGTTCTACCAAAGTTCGTGAGCAAAAATATCACTTGTTTAGAGCTAAGTATGATTCCTTTAAAATGCTAGCTCATGAAAATTGCAATGATATGTATTCTCGCTTGAATGTCATTGTCAAGGACATTAATGCACTTGAAATATCCAAAATTGACAGTGCATCCATCAATCGCAAGATCCTCATGCTCCTCCCGAAGCCCAAGTATAACATCATCAATGCTATGCTTCAAAAGGAGGACCTTGACACAATGGAAGTAGGAGAACTCGTGGGGGAAATTCGCGCCCATGAAATGAGCATTCTTGGTATGTCCGAAGAGCCAACTTCAAGCAAATCAATTGCTCTAAAGACCAAGACAAACAAATTCCGCAAGCTCAAGATGATCAAGCAAGATTCAAGCTCAAGCAATGAAGAAGATGATCGTCATGAAAGCTCATCCGATGTTGAAGATGATGGAGAACTTGCTCTCATGATGAGAAAGTTCACACGCTTGAATGAGAAGATCAATAAGAAGGGTTTCAACTTTGACTCCAAGAAGGGAATGTTCCAGCCAATGGATGTCAAGAACAAGATTTGCTACAATTGTGGCGAAAAAGGGCACATCCGTCCAAATTGCCCCAAGCCGGATAAACGAAACAAGGACAACAAGAGCAAGCATCGCCATGATTCAAGTGATGATGAAGAAGAGGAAAGAAAGAACAAAAACAAGAGATTTGGGAAGAAGAAGACCCATGACAAGAAGACCAAGCTCTTCCCAAAGAAGAAAGGGCACACCAAGAAAAGTTTCTTGGTGGAAAAACTAGAGTGGGTGACCGATGTCTCATCAAGCGAAGACTCAAGTGATGAAGAAGACATTGTCACCATCGCCCTCACCAATGAAGAACCACCTCTACCTCCGCCTCCTATGTGCCTCATGGCAAAAGGTAACACCAAGGTGAACTACAAAGCCGGTGGAAAATATTGGGTACTTGATAGCGGTTGCTCTCAACATATGACCGGCAATGATAGCATGTTCACCTCTCTTGAAGACCCCGGCGATCATGAACATGTCACTTATGGTGATAACTCAAAAGGGAAAGTTTTAGGTTTGGGTAGAATTGCAATTTCAAAAGATTTATCCATCTCAAATGTTTTGTTTGTAGAAGCACTTAGTTTTAATCTTATTTCTATTGCACAATTATGTGATCTTGGACTAACGTGTGCCTTTGACAAGAATGGTGTTGTAGTGACTCATGAAAAAGACAAGTCATTGGTATTCACGGGGTTTAGGCATGGCAATATCTATTTGGTGGATTTCTCTTCAAAGCAAACAAGCACCATGACTTGCCTCTTCACCAAGTCGTCTCTTGGGTGGCTTTGGCATAGAAGAATTGCTCATATTGGCATGAGCAACCTCAAGAAAGCCCACAAGAGAGGAATGATCACCGGCATAAAGGACGCCACTTTTGACAAGAACAAGCTATGCAAAGCATGTCAAACCGGGAAACAAGTTGCAACACATCATCCTATCAAGACGATGTTGTCTACCTCCAAGCCGCTCGAGCTACTACACATGGATCTCTTTGGTCCAACTTCATACAAGAGCATTGGTGGTAACCTCTATTGCCTAGTAATTGTTGATGATTTTTCACGCTACACTTGGGTCATGTTTCTAGGCGATAAGGGTGAAACTCCGGAAATCTTCAAGACATTTGCAAGAAAAGCTCAAAGGGAATACAATTCCCCAATCGTGAAGATCCGGAGTGACAACGGCACCGAGTTCAAAAATATGAAAATTGAAGAATGGTGCGATGAAGAAGGAGTCAAACATGAGTTTTCCGCCACCTACACGCCTCAACAAAATGGAGTGGTGGAAAGAAAGAACAAGACACTCATCACTCTAGCAAGAGCAATGTTGGATGATTATGGCACGTCCGAAAAATTTTGGGCAGAAGCAATCAACACGGCGTGTCATGCATCCAACCGAGTTTACCCTCACCGACTCCTCAAGAAACTCCATATGAGCTCATCACCGGGAGGAAACCAAATATATCATACTTTCGAGTCTTTGGTTGCAAATGTTTCATCTATAAGAAGAAAAGGCTCGGTAAGTTTGAAAGTAGATGTGATGAAGGTTTCTTGCTTGGTTATGCATCAAACTCCAAAGCATATAGAGTATTCAATCAAACCTCCGGGTTAGTTGAAGAAATATATGATGTGGAGTTTGATGAATCTAATGGCTCCCAAGAGGAGGTTGTTGGCTATGAAAATGTAGGGGATGAAGAGATTGAAGAAGCCTTAAAGAAGATGTCCATTGGGGATATCAAGCCAGAGGAGGTGCATGAAGACAATGATCAAGGGAGAGGAACTTCCTCATCTTTGCCAAACACCTCCACGGCACCCCAAGTGGATGAAGATCAAGATAGAGTTGATCCACTACCTCAAGAAAATGTGTCAACGCCAACACCCCAAGTCCAAGAACAAGAAGAGCAAAATGTTCCACCACAAGCACAAGTCACTCATGATCCACCCCAACAAGCATCCACGCAAATACCGCTAGTGAAGCATGGTCGCATCTCCAAGGATCATCCAATTGGTCAAATCATTGGTAGTCCTTCCAAAGGAGTAAGAACTCGCTCTAAGCATGCTTCATTTTGCGAACATCACTCGTTTGTTTCTTGTATTGAACCCACTAGTATAAAGGAAGCACTTGAGGACTCGGATTGGGTGATGGCCATGCAAGAAGAATTGAACAATTTCACTCGCAATGAAGTTTGGATCCTCGAAGCTCCTCCGAAAGACAAGAACATCATCGGCACAAAGTGGGTCTTCCGAAACAAGCAAGATGAACATGGGGTGGTGGTGCGCAACAAAGCAAGACTTGTGGCAAAAGGGTTTTCTCAAGTCGAAGGTTTGGATTTTGGTGAAACTTTTGCTCCGGTCGCAAGACTTGAAGCTATCCGCATTCTTCTTGCTTACTCTTCACATCATAATATTAAGCTATATCAAATGGATGTGAAAAGTGCATTCTTAAATGGCTTTATTAACGAACTTGTTTATGTTGAGCAACCTCCTGGCTTTGAAGATCCGAGGAATCCTAACCATGTTTATAGGTTGCACAAGGCACTCTATGGGCTCAAACAAGCTCCAAGGGCTTGGTATGAGAGGCTTCGTGACTTCCTAATCATGCAAGGCTTCAAGATCGGGAGGGTGGACACCACTTTGTTCACAAAAGACGTCAACGGGGATCTTTTCATTTGTCAAATTTATGTTGACGATATTATCTTTGGCTCAACTAATGATTTACTAAGCCATGAGTTTGCTACCATGATGTCTAGGGAATTCGAGATGTCCATGATTGGCGAATTGACTTTCTTCCTTGGTTTTCAAGTCAAACAAATGAAGGAAGGGACATTCATCTATCAAGAAAAATATACTAAAGATATCTTGAAGAAATTCAAGATGGATGAATGCAAGCCAATTAAGACACCCATGGCTACAAATGGGCATCTCGACTTGGATGTGGACGGTAAACCAGTTGATCAATTCCTCTATCATTCTATGATAGGGTCTTTGCTTTACCTTACCGCATCTAGGCCCGATATAATGTTTAGTGTGTGCTTGTGTGCCCGTTTTCAAGCTAACCCTAAGGAATCACACCTTTCTGCTGTGAATAGGATCCTTCGGTATCTCAAGCACACTCCTAGCATAGGCTTGTGGTACCCCAAAGGCGCTAGCTTAGATCTCTTGGGATACTCGGATTCGGATTTTGCCGGAAGCCGTGTGGATCGCAAGAGTACCTCCGGGGTTGCCACTTGCTTGGGCCTTCTCTAGTTTCTTGGTCGAGTAAGAAGCAAAATTCCGTGGCTTTGTCCACCGTGGAAGCGGAATATATAGCAGCCGGTGCTTGTTGTGCCCAAATTCTATATATGAAGCAAACCCTTTTGGACTTTGGTGTGAAACTAGATAGGATACCACTCCTTTGTGACAATGAAAGTGCCGTAAAAATTGCCAAAAATCCGGTTCAACACTCTTGCACAAAGCACATTGATATTCGCCATCACTTCTTGCGTGATCACGAAGCCAAGGGGGACATTTCCCTTCAAGGTGTGAGATCCGAGGAGCAATTGGCGGATATTTTCACAAAACCCTTAGACGAGAGTACCTTTGTTAGGCTAAGAAATGAGCTTAATGTGTTAGATGCGGCAAACATCATGTAAGATGCCATGTCATATAGAAAAATGCATACATATAGGACTCTTGTCTAACCATGGTAAGATAGTGATGAGCAAGGGTTTAGCTAGAGGTGGTGGTCCACTTGTTTTCCTCTAGGCTTGTAGAAAGGCTCATCATGAAGAAGCTTTCCGTGGGATCAAACTTGACAAGTAGATTTTAAAATTCTCGCTATGCATTTCTTGTCATGTAGATGTGCATTTCATGTTTACCTTTCCTTTGCATGTGATTATAGCTTGCATTATCATTGCATGCGTAAGGGTCACAAAGGAGATCACTTGATGAAAATGAGACTTGTTTTACGTGCAAGATCTTAATTCATGAGAAGTGAAAAGAGTAAAGTGTAAGGTGCGTTATTGCCTAGTGAGCAATGTCATGGTGAGTTTGAAGCTTTCTTTCTTCAATATTCCTATGACATAGCTCATACATTTTAATTTGGCGCTTTGTCTCTCTTGCGATTTTTCCTCAAGTTTGAAAAGAAAAAATTATTTAAGCTAGTAAGCTATCCTATTTACTTTGAGGGGTAAAGTCGCCTATGCAAGTCCATTAACTTGAGTTTAGTTGAATTTTATAACTTTATTGGACTTAGCATAGAAGAGTGAGTTGAGAAAGGGTTTTTGGGTTCACCAGTTAAACCGACGTTCAATGGATCTATACCCATCGGATTAACCGGCGTTACTAAGTTTCAGGTTCAGCCCAGACATTTCAAGCGTTCAACCGGTGTATACAAAGTTCGCAGCATCGGATCAACCGGTGAACAGATCACTAATTTGATCTGAAAATCAACTGTTATTTGCATCGTTCAACCGACGAGTTCATTTGTGGAAGCATCGGTTCAACCGGTGTACAGATGCAGATTTGGCAGAGTCCCTGGTAAACTACACCGACGCAATCAACCGGTGTTCAAAACCTAAGCGTCGGATCAACCGGCGATAAGAAAATCTGTGGGGTCTACATGTCATATTACTCTCTTGCCCGCTTACGACCCCTCACGCGCTTTCGTTTCCCGCTCGACCCCTCGCCTTCGCCGTCTCCTACACACCTCCGCCGCTCGCTCGCCGTACGTGCGCCGCCGTCCGCCGCCCGCGCACACGCGCACCGCCGCCCTCACGCACACGCGCACCGCCGCCCACGCACACGCGCACCGCCGCGCCGCAACCACCGCCGCCTTGCGCCGCTCGCGCCACCCCAGCCGCGCCCGTGCGCCGCCTGCACTGCAACCACACCGCCGTGCCACCGCGTCACCGTGCCCGCACCTGTGCTTCCTGCTCCGCACGCCCTGCAGCTCCACCGTGCCACCACCCACGCGCCATTGCACCGCATTCACACATCCACGCCTCGCACGCCACGTGTTCGGCATTTTGCCTGAACCATCACGCTCGCCCTAGCTCACCGCACCGCGTCTTTGTTTCTGTCAGTGATCGAGATGGGTCGCGACAAGAGAAAGGGAAAGGAGATCGTGGTCGAGGAGCCCGCTCACAAGCGGACTCGTGCTGCGAGAGAGGCCGAGAGGGCCGAGATGGTGGCTAAGGCCGCCGAGGAGCAGGCATCAGGCCGTGCTCGTCCGTTCGCTATCAGGGATACGCCAGCCAGGGGCAGAGGCAGAGGCAGAGGCATGGGCAGAGTCCGAGGTGCCAGGGCCACCAGAGCTGCGACAGCAGCAGCAGCAGCAGAGTCAGATCAGTCACTTTCAGCGGCAGAGTCGGATTCAGATTCAGATACAGTGCAGTCCGAGCAGTCTCAGGGACAGGGCACACAGTCACCAGCTCTACGACGTTCTGGCCGCACCCGGCAGACGTCCCCCGCAGGGGGCACTTCACCAGCGACCGAGCGTTGCACTGGACCGAGAACGCGAGGAGGTCACCAGCCACAGGAGCCTCGCAGGTCCACAGCAGCAGCAGCAGCAGCTCGTCGAGCCGAGGCCCTAGCGGCCGAGCGCGCAGTGTTCCGCATGGACACTCTCGTGCGTCTGGAGCCAGGTGTGCTGCTCCAGAACTTGACCAAGGCCAATGCGGCGAAGGTCAAGAGGCTCAGGTGGAGTGTACAGGAGGAGGAGTGGTTCCCCATGACACGTGACAGCCGGGTCGATCGTAGATTCTGGACATTTCTTCAGGTCAGTTTCTACGAGACCTATCAGAGGCGGGGCCACAGGATCTTCCCGCACAGGGTACTTGACTGGGTTTCACTGAGGACAGCCGTAGGGGGAGCAGATGTCAGGGAGCACTTTGCTCATTTCAGGGGACTGCCCAGGTTGCTTTCGATTGAGAGGAACAGATATATTGAGGACTGGGTCAGAGTCTTTTATGCCACAGCATGGATTGCCCCAGAGCGCAGAGCTGTACATTTCATGTTTGGAGGCCAGGTCTTTGGTTTGTCCAGAGCAACACTTGCAGGGATTCTTGGAGTTGACTTGGTTGACGTCTCTCTGCACGAGATGGTCTACGGTGATGCAGATCCACCACGCAGGGCTATGATTGGCGGGATTGCACCTTCTCACGAGGCGATCTCACAGTGCTTCCGCCAGCCCTTTCCAGCCTCCTACGCCAGAGTCCCTAGCCTGCTGACCCCAGAGGCTTACGCTGTTCACATGGCACTCCGGAGGACTTTGCTCCCGAGGAGTGGCTACCCAGAGGGGTTCACAGGTCTGCAGCAGCTACTGCTTCTTCACATCCTCACTCACGAGCCGTTCGACATTGTTGACTTCATTTTGGCTGAGATTGAGGATGTCATCACTGACGGGATGGGTGTCATGCGTCAGTTTCCTTATGCTCACTGGATCAGCTTCATTTGTTCCATGATTGTGCCAGCTGAGTCCCCCGTCAGTGCAGTTTACAGGCAGGACGAGGTCCCATGGTTTCCAGTCTACCGTCCGACAGCACCCTCAGACAGGAGGAGAGGCAGACAGGCCGATCGAGCTGCTATGGCACAGTTGGCACCCGAGGTACAGGCCCGAGTGGCCCAGGAGGATGAGGCATTACTTGCCGCCGAGGCACAGCTTCCAGGAGGAGAGGATGAGATTCACTGGTCCGATCTTGAGTCAGACTCCTCCGAGGACGAGGAGTACTTCCCTGCACCTGCTCCAGCGAGTCACGATCACGAGGCAGGGGGTTCCGGAGAGCCAGCTCCAGTGTCAGCTGCTGCTGCTACCGTCTCAGAGTCACAGGTGTCTCAGCCGTCTGAGCTCACCGCACTTCTGCAGCAGCTGGTCACACAGCAGAGAGAGGACCGTCGCGCCCAGGAGGAGGCCAGGAGAGCTCATGAGGCCCAGCTTGCAGAGATACAGAGAGAGGCCGCCCGAGAGCGAGCTGCTACAGAGGAGCGTTTTGTCGGCCTCATTGACAAAGTATCTCAGAGGACAGACGCTCAGTCTCAGCAGATGCAGCAGGGCATGATGGCGATGTTCGGGATGATCTCACAGCTGTATTCCCACACCGGACTCGCCCCACAGCAGCCAGGTCAGCCAGGCCTTCAGGGCGTTGGAGCACCTCCACTTGCAGTCACACCAACTCCAGCCTCTACTGCTCCAGCTACCTCAGCGACCCCGGAGATCATGTTCTCGTTGTCAGCACTACTTGGGTCTGCGAGTCGTCCACTCTTCTCTCCACTGCCTGCGACCTCACTCTTCCAGGAGTCACCCTCAGCAGTGCAGTCTGCCGGCCTCCCCGTCGTTCCACAGACACTACCTTCAGGGGGAGGAGGAGAGGTCTCTTTGGTTCAGCAGTCGTCACAGCCGGCAGCATCAGCACTCACTACTTCAGATGTTGACACATCTTCTGCTGAGCCGGCTACTACTTCGACGAACCTTCCTCCAGGCAGCGCCAGCACACGAGCCTCCACGACAGCTACTCCTCCAGTCAGCTCAGCGCCTGCCGGCAATTCAGATTAGCAGCTCCCATCCGTCACCGAGGATCCACCGTCCGACGACGACGACGACGATGACCCGGATCGCTTCCTTGCAGTACCTCGTCAGCTGGATCCGTAGCTCGCTCCTTTTTTGTGCTTTGATGCCAAAGGGGGAGAGGGAGTGAGAGTCAGGGGGAGGGTAGCATTAGAGAGAGCTCGTGATCAAGACTTTGTTGTTTCATATTGTATCATATTTGGTATTAGTTCATGGATATGTACATTTGTCATTTGAGCATGTTGAGTTTTTGAGACATATCTATGGATTTCGTTTGTCATTTGAGCATGTTGAGTTTTTGAGACATATCTATGGATTTCGTTTGAGCCGCTGAGTTCCTTGATTCGTTTTTCCCGAGTTTGCTTGTGACTATTCTTGCCTTATTTTTCTCGCTCTCTCGTTATTTATGTTTATGTTGTCATCAATCACCAAAAAGGGGGAGATTGTAAGCATCTAGGCCCTCAAGGTATGTTTCGGTGATTAATGACAACCATTATTGTGACTAATGAGTTTGTGCAGCTTTATAGATCATTATCGCTCATTTGGTTGTATGTCAAAAGAGGCCCCTAATTTTCATTATTCAAAAAGGCGATCTCGGCATTCAACTCAATAATATGTCAAGACTAAGGATCTTTCTAGTCCTAAGTGTCATAAGGTTGAGAAGGACACTTAGGTTAGTATAGGTTTTATAGTTTTGTAGTGATCGCACTATTAAGAGGGGTTTAGGCTTAGTAACTTGAGCATGGACATGGTCATTTGAAAATGGATGCACACAATAGTCACTCAGGTTTCCAGAAGCTCAAATAAGTGGTCCTCAACTTATATCTCAAGAATATTTGGATTTCATTCTAGACTCAAGTCAGAAAAGACAAAATCAGGAAAATCCTTAACACCGGTTTAACCGACGCCTCAACTTTTCTATACGTCGGTTAAACGGTGTCAACAGAGTCCGAACAAGTCTCTACACCGGTTCAACCGACTATATTTGAATTTAACGTTGGTGCAGTTGTCCAGAGACTTGGTTTTTCAGTTGATCAGTGGACAACTACACTCACCGGTTAAACCGATGCTACGACGGTTAATCTACCCAAGCTGTAACGGCTAGTTTTCAGAAGGGGTAGTTTACATTCACCGGTTAAACCGACGATGACTATTGGAGGGACGTCGGATTAACCGGCGCTACGCAGTTTTATGGCAGCTTTTTCTCCAACGGCTCTATTCGTATGAACTGCCTATATATACCCCTCCAATGGGTCATTCTACTACTCTTGACACCAGGAAACTTCCAAACACTCATACTATAGTCAAGAGCCACCTTAAGCTTCATCATTTCACACACTTGTTCATTCAATCATTCAAGAAGCAAGATTAAGGACTTGAGTAGAGAGAAGCTTGTGTGCATCCGTTCTTGGTGATCGGTTCTTGCTCAAGTGAAAGGCCTTAGCTTGTTACTCTTGGTGATTGGCATCACCTAGGCGATCTTGGTGATCGAGGTGATTCTCGCGGAGCTTGCCAAGGATTGTGGAAGCCCGGAGAAGAAGATTGTACGTGGCTTGATCTCCACCACACCGGGATGGTGAACGGAGACTCTTAGTGAGCGCTCTCGTCTTGGTGACTTGGGAGGTGACAATACTCTTTGTGAGTGTCACAACGTGGATTAGGGGTGTGTGCCAACACATCGATACCACGGAAAAAATCCGGTTGTCTCTTGTCCACTTTACTTATTCAAGCATTATCTTTCTTGCAATATTTTCATGTGCTTGATAAAGGGATCATTCTTTGCTCTACCTTGCTAGGCTTTATCTCTTTTTATCTTTTCTAGCTTGCGTAGGTAGTTTAGTTACCCGGTTGGTGAATTGGTGCCTTTCTAGTTTTGCATAGGTTAAGGTTGCTTTATCTTGTTTTAGAATTTGAAAAAGGCCCAATTCACCCCCCCTCTTGGTCCATCGATCCTTTCAGCCCTGCAGGTTGCATGGCATAGAAATTGTCCCACCAGATCCGAGCAGCACCACGGAGTTGTTGGGCAGCAAAGGAAGCTTTGCTAGAGTCCGCACATGGTATTGTCAGTAAAGCGAACTTCGATTCAATGATATGGAGCCAAGCATCGGCATCCAAAGGTTCTTCGGCCTTACTGAAAAATGGCGGCTGGGTACTGAGGAAATCTTGGTAACTAGCCACAGGAGGATTGCGATCATCACGGCCTCCTCGGAATTGATGCTGCTGGTCCTGCTGTGCTTGAACCAGTAAGTTAAGCAACTCCGTTTGCCGAGCCATAACTTCGGCAAGGTTGGGAGGAGGTGGTGGCGGTTGTTGAGAACCGCTGGCCTGATCAGCCCGGAAACCTTCCGGGGTTCCGCGTGTGGCTCTAACCATCTGAAACAAAGGAGATGTTCATTATTAACCATATAGCCTTACTCCTAATTTCAGAAGATATAAACAAAGCACATACTCCATTCAATCATCTCATTTTAGAATCATAAGGATAATGATCAAGATGATAAAACAGGAAACTTATATTACAATATTGGTTCTGTTTGTTCTCCGCATCGTACATCCGAAAGATCTCTACGCAGGCCATCTATGTTACAACAAATGGCATGAGATCTAGGTAAGTTACACACTCCCTAAGTTATTACACTCCCATAGATTACATCTAGCTAGTCAGCGATTTTCAACACTAGAAATCATCGAAGTTGCCTATTGACGACTGACTGCCAGAGGGAGAGTGAAAGGGACTAAGAACTGGGTCCCCATGCTCAGAGTCAATCTCTGAAACACCCTCAATCTCTTCTGGGTCTTCTTCTTCTTCTTCAGGCATTATGGGTATAGCGTGAAGTATCGGTTGCTGCTGTAATTCCTCAATGTGAGCCTGAGCATCATCAGCTGCAAGTATCAGATCATGAATTTGTGCCTGTAGAAACTCAATAACAGTATCACGCTGAGTGATAATATGATCACTCTCATTGATCTGATCTTCATGATGGAGGATTGTCTCATCCCTTGCTGCAATGATTTCATCTTTCTGAGTCACCAAAGCTTGTAATTCCACTATTTGGGTCACTTGGCGGTCAGCATTCCGATAGTGGCTTTGAGCCACACCAGTTATCTGATTCACACCGTGACACAGTAGAATCTGGTAGTGATGTTGCACATCCATGAACCTGGTAAGGATACGGACGGTTTCTTCAACCAGATCTCCTAGCATATGACCAAGATGCTCTGTCCGAAAATTCCATTCCGAATTATCAGGGTCAATGGTAGGAAATAACCCAATAGGATATGCAGCAACTTCCATCAGATGCTGAGTGCAGAAAAGTTTGATGGCTTCTAAGGCAGCAGTTTCAAGGGTATCAACCAGACGATATCCAACCACTTCCACTTCTATGGGATGCCATGAGGAGCGGAAAGGGTGTTGAGGAATTGTCATCTTAACCCTGCACCGAGGAACTCCTTCCTCACGATATTCTACTCCATCGTATTGAGGAGGCTCTGTATAGTGGAACAGACTTAAGGATTCCCATAAGAGACGAGGAAACCCTTCCCAATGTAAAGCATTGGTGTGGAAGTGCCCTTCCTGATCCTAAAAGGCATTGGAAGGAGCAGCCATCTGCGACAACAATGCAAATGGTAAGATATATTTACCCTGCGGAAAGCTTACAAGGTAAATGGATTAAGATAGATGATTCTGATAACAGCAAAGGCTGGAAATCAGATGGATACTTAAGGGACTTAGCTAAAGATTGATATTTTCCCCAACTAAGAAATACCAACAGGTTACTTATTTCTTAAAGCAACAAAATTAAGCATTCATTCTAATTGATTAGTGGATTATGCATGCACGCACTACGCGATCTCACAACCAAAAATAACTGCCAAGTAATCTTGGTCTTACGTGGTTAATCTCGGTGGCATAATACGTACGTCTCTCCTTAATAACTAGTCGATAAGCCCTATCCGTCCTAGTTTCGTAATCGTGGTTAGTGTACCTGCAGAAAACCACAATGCATATATAGATATTCAATGAACCTTTCATGCCAGCATGTCATGAAAGCGTCCCCATTCATTACTGCTCACTATAGAAACAGCATCTGTACAATTACCGCCGTACAGACAACGTTAACATACGTCGCCGAAACAACGTATTCACGGGGGTACCGCAAAATGCGGGGGTATGAACAGCGATCGCCATACCCTGCGCCGAACCATATACTCCCAATGTAGTCAACCAAAGTTGGTACATTGGCAGCATCTCAAGTAAGCCACTGCTTGAGAAACAGCGTTCGGTTCGCATCACCGACGGGAAGGCCAAGCTCCCTCAGTTGGCTGAGGATCCTTACCTTCTTACCTCATGATCGAAGATGTCGTTACAGAAAGTAAGGTTGGGTTGTGCATAAATTTAAGTTTCAACAGAAAAATAATGCTAGAAGTTAGAGTTATATATATATATATTACAGCCACCTCTAATTTTCCCTTAAATATCACCCTAGGGCTTTACGTACTAAGCACAACCTTAACGAATCCAACGTACCTTTTGCAAAATACTTTATTGGTCAAATTTTATACCGAAAGTATTTTTAAGACACTTTATATCTCCAATGTACCTTGTTAGCTCTGATACCAGCTGTGGCAGAACCAACCTGAATTACACCGGCTCAAGTACGCGAGTCCTTTCTGGAGGGCTACCTCATGCTTCAAACGGTATAATCCTATTGGCCTGTCGGGTAACGTCCCGATAAACCACCGAACGCAGGATCCAACAGGGTACCTCACACGATGGTAAGTCCAGAGATATAAATGCCATTACATTTTACACCACAGGCAGATATAATACAAAAATTTTACAAAGTATCAGTAGCTCCCACTGAGGAGAGATTATTACAAGACAGGTTTAAGTTTTCAGTCAAGCAGCGGAGTTTTGAAAAACGTAGACATTGTACACGTCGTTATTACAGATATCATGCTAGCCCTGTCATGATATCACTCGGCGGAATCTGTGTTGGTCGCGGACGGATCCCATTCCACGGACCAACCATCAGGCAAGGGGTAGGGCCACGGTGTAATGAATGCTGGCTCATCAGGAGGATTACCTGAAGTAAATCAACGAAAGCAAGGCTGAGTATACTAATACTCAGCAAGACTTACCCGGAATTGGGTATATCTTAGCCCATAACTAGACTCATGATAGCTTTTAGCTTTGGGTAGGATTTTCAGCTGAAAAGCAACAAAGAGTAGATCCTTAATTTCAACTTTTAACTTTCAGGTTCTAGTTGATTAACCATTCTAGGTAAGCACCTATAACTATTCAAACATGGTAGAATTTTTACTCAAACATCATCTTTGATAATCACATAATTGCTCTTGTTACTCTATGTGGTAAAGGGAATAAGCAGTCTCATTCATCGTGAGAGGCGGACGATTCTGAATCGAGATTCAAACCTTGCAAGGGTAAACCTAACACACACGCTTGGAACACCAAAGGGTTGTTCCGAAGCAACCGTTTGCCTTTCATTCCGACTCGTGGATCAGATCCACCACAAGCGACTGCAGGTCATACGCACTTCCAAAGTGCAAGACGTACGTCTGTCGCGCGACTACAAAACCCGTACTCCTGGTTGCCCAGCAACACGTATGCCTACACGTCGAACTAAGTAACCAAAAGAAGCAAATACATGTGGTGGGGGGTATGTCCACTCCTCGGGCCGATCGGTTACTAGGCTTACCGCTTACCATATTTCACGGTATGTGGCTAGTACTTTCAAACGCTTAACCACCGCTACCACACACTGCGACCTTATTAAATTCATCAAAACAGACGGGGTATCATCTTGACCATGATACCTCATAAAACTCCCGTCCGTCATCCTTATAATGATAACAGGAATGTAAACATCACAATTCCTATATCGCGCGAGTGACAGGAAATCACTCGACTTCTACCGGTCCTATCAGCATAGCAGCTAGTCGGACTCAAGTTCTAGTGTACAATACATTGGTTCCTGGAATTATGCAACTAAGGCTTTCAAACAACTCCTAAGAACTTAATGCATAGATTACATAAATAAATATAGTGTGCAGTGTAATAAAAATAGTAGGTTATGTTCGGGGCTTGCCTTCGCTGGTGGGGTTGGGGTTAGTCAAATTATTTTCTTCCGAACCTTGGTTCGGGGCTTCAGAGAAATCCGCGACGAGATTCCTAGGGTCTTCAGAATAAACTTCTTCTTGTTCCGGGATCAGCTGATAATCCCCGTCAGCGAGAGTGGTCAAGTCTATATGAGATGCAAGATGAAGTTTAATGGGTGCATACATTTTCACTTTAAATTCACGATAAAGTTGCAATCCAATTAAAGGAACATTACATTTCGACAAACAGCTTAACTACCTTGTACTGGGCAGTCATTTATCGGGTATTATATGTTTTATCTAAACCCATTAAACAACAGGGTTAGCTACACTAATTATCTAACTAGTGGCATGGATCAACAAGTGGGGTGGTTCTTAATAGTTATATTTAAAAGCTTTATTCATTGACTATACTAATTATTTACATGATCTTTATATTACTATAATATTATGGACTAATTCAAATTGTGTCCAATTTGTCTGACACCTAATCCTTGGTTGGAAATTTATAACAGATTATATTATTAAAGAATAGTTCCCTAAAATATTTCCATGATTTTTTTTGAATATTTAAATATATCATTATCAATTATACAAAATAAACTACACCTTATTTTTTATTAAACTTGCACATTAAGAAAATAATACTTAATTACTAGGATAATTATTTTTCTTAAATTCCACATGTTAAAAAAAACTAACACAATTGGTTTTACCATTTTATCATTTTTCTATGCATTACTATGCATTTCTTAAGCCCATAAGTAACTAAACTTAATATTTAAATTAGATCATTAAGCATTCAGAAACTGAAGTTCATTCCTTAAGTAAAGTTGTAGATCTTTAACTAAGGATTCCAACAAAATTTAATTTGCATTTTTATGATTTTTCCCTGAATAGATACAGAATTTCTAAGTTGACAGCTTTATTTACACAGAGGTCCTTTGAAACTATTCATCTGAGTCTATGGTTGTGCACATAACCCTCTGAACTTCTATTCCTTTTAACCCGACGTCCCTGGACTAGAAACCGAAACAGAGCAAGAGGATGGCGGCCGTGCTCCGGCGACGGTGGTCACCGGCGGCAAGGTCCAAGGGCAGGAAAGGACGCAGGAGCTCACGAGGGTTCTGCGCAACCACGTGTCGAGGGTTGGGGTGGCCGTAATGGTGGAGTTCGACGAGGACCCGAGGCGGCGGCGGAGGGGTCAACGGCGACGACGATGTTCTGGCGGTGAACGTCGGCATGGAACCTGCGCACGAGAATCAGTACGTCATGGGGAAGGTGTACGTGCAATCAATTGGATGAATAGACGCTGGATCAAGGGTGATCGTCGGAGACCGAAGTGGCGGCGGCGAGGAAGAATGCCGGCGAGCGTCGGGGAGGCGCAGTGGTGGACTAGAGAGTCACTGGATGGGTCGGGGAGCTTCACAGGGATGATGTGGTGCTGGCTAGGGTATCGTGGTGGCGTGGAGAGGCTCAGAGCGAGCTGCCCACGGTGAGGCCGAAGGTGGCGGCGGCGGCGCTTCGTCGGAGATGAAGTTCCAGTGGAAATTGGAGGAGAACAGTTGGTCGTCGAGCACTAGCAAGTAACAGGGAAGCTTGTGCAGGTGTTGATTGGGGCGGGGGTGAGCTGGTGAGGGCTGCCCACGGGCGTGCCGTGTGCGGCCGGAGCGGAGAAGGACGGCGGCGGGGAAATGTGGCTCGGATGCTCGAAATTGAGTGCTGGGAGTAGCAGAACAGCACGTAGGTGTTGAAGTGGTGCTGCTGCGCGCGAGAGAGAGGAGGTTAAGGCGCGGCAGTGAGCTATCCACGGCAACGAGGAGGTGGCGGCCGGAGATGGCTCGGGGCGTCGTGGCGCGCGTGCGCAAGGCCACCAGGGGAGAGGAAAGAGGTCGGGATCGAGGGGAGATGACGCGTGGACAGGTGTAGCAGCTGGAGGTGGAGCTCGAGGGCCTGCGCCGGCGGTGAGCGGCGGTGGCAGGAGCAGAGAGCAGAGGGGGAAGCGGCGTGCCAGAGGAAGACGAAGCAGGGAGGTGTCAGGAGGACTAGTTTGCAAATCCTAAAAACTTCAGGGACCTCTCTGTAAACTAAAACTTCTCACTGCTACAAAGGTCAAATGAAAAAGTGTTCAACATGAAAGTTGTAGAGTTTTTCAAACTCTACAATATTGCTTTAAGGCTTGGATTCAGAAACTCAAAGTTTACAGCTATTTGGATTACATTTTGAAACAAGATGGAATTTAAGTTAAATTTATCTTTGCCCACCTAAATTTGATCAAATTTTGGGCATATTTACAAATTTTCTGACCTGTCATGATTACTTATACTTTTACACATTAGCCCTTAGGTAAATTTGAATTTGACTTTTATATTCCAACCATTTCATATGTAACCCTTATATTTGTTTAATTACACATAAGCCCTTGGTTTCATACAAAGTTTATTTCTTTTAGGTTTTAACTTAATATTTGTACTTTTCTTCTATATAGTCATTTGAATTTGACATTTAAGAGCATCTTCACACAATTACACATAGGAACTTATAAAAATCTCTAATTTACAACTACACCCCTAATTCTCTGTACAAACCTTAAGATACATACAACACACTAATACCTAGTGTCTATATTCTAATTACAAGAATGTCACAGCACCCACCGTCTAAACTCATTGTACGGCTTGGTCTTCCAATTCTTGTACCGGATCCTAGGGTTGAACTTATCTAGCCCATCGATCCACCGGAAAAGATAGCAATGGCGGCAACTAGAGGACGGAGACTTCCAATTACAAACGTAGAATGCTCTCCCGATGGTTTTAGGATGCCTTGATTGCTTGACTTCTGCGGGAATATTACCAAGATAGCACCGACAAAATATGACTAGAAGTGCAGGAGGGACAGGGCATCCTCATCGTACTTGGATGGGCATTGTCCATAACCAAGCAGCTTATCCCGATCACGTGGGGGGGGGGAGGGTTGTTCATCATGCCTACATACATTCCGTAATTACCAAACAATGAATATGAAAAATAAATGCAAAAGAATAATTGCTAAAGTTTGTGGATACTACAACTTCATTTGTTTGACTATTAGTCTTTAATTTCCACTTTTTCAAAAATATATGATGTTCCAAAAGAAAAAAGTTACAATACAATTTATTCTAAGTGTGCTCAAAAACTCTATACAAGTGTGCTATAGAACATAATGTGAAAATCTAACATTCGAAAAATAATTCAACCATACTATGCATACCTTAAATCAATTACTAACTACAAAAGATAATACATGCAACTAGTTGTACACGTCAAATTAGCGGGCACTACGAATACTGCGCAAACATCTAAAACAAACAAACTATCACGTACAACTATATTTTTCCAATTTATCATCCTAACCCTAGGTCACCTATCAATGCAACAAACTAACAAATCCACCAAGAAAAGAGAGGCTTTTTAGGGGGATTACCTTCGATCAAGGGTGGGGGATGATTTCCCCTACTTTTCCCAGATCAAGGGTGGGGGATGATTTCCCCTACTTTTCCCACCCCAACTCGGCCAATTTGGGGTGGATCTAACGCTGGTGGCAGGGGGTGGCGTGGGAGCTCTCGGGCTGGCTAGGGAGAAAGAAAGGAAGTGAGGGAGGAGGAGAAGAGTATTGGGCACTGACCGTTAAGTTGGGCTTGTCGCGCCACCCCGCTTAGCGCGACAGCCTTGTCACGCCACATGTGGTGGCGCGGCAAGCCCGGGCCCAACCGGCCCCATGCTAGCAGCGGCACCCCGGAGCGGCCAGCATGGCCAGGCTGCTGCGCCGCCGCATGTGGTGCGACAGAGCTGTCCAGCCACGTCCCTCGGACTGGCGTGACAAAAAGAGTCACGCCGTGGAAATAAAATCCTGTGCGTATTATTTTTAAAATATTATTAAAAAAGGTTAAAAATAAAAAAATTCGCCACAAGCCCACTTTATGTATGAGGTGATCTATGCTGCATAGGGATGTAAGTTATAAATACTTTGGATCACTGGATCACCCAATAGGTTAATAAAATTAATTAAAATAGTATTTTATATAATTAATTATCAACTAGTGTGGCATGCCATCGTAATTAATCGGCTGACTTGTTAAATATTATGTAACCATTCACATCCCTAATGCTGTCCGCAGTGATACGACGGCTGACGCTGCTCCTCCCATGAGCACAAACATAGAGACCGTCACTTCCCCAAAACCTAACTCATTATGTTCCCTCCGCCTTGTTCACCACGACGTGAGGAAGAGATTGAGGCAGCCGGAAGAAACAGACCGCCGCTGATCTTGTTGTCGGAGTATGCATGTGGCTGAAGCTGCAACATGTTTTTTATTGTGGTGAGCCCTGACAAATTTCAGCATAGCGTCAAGCCTTACCAATGTAGTAGGTAGAACAGGATATCAACTCATGCAGACAACTGTTCAAGGATATCAGTTCTTGAAGATTGGACTGCTATGAGAAATGTCAGTTTTACAACATAAGGAAACCACCAGTAATCTCCTGTTTCATTAAAAAAAACATAATGAAGCCATGGTATGCATCAAGAAACCTGCTAGTGTACCCATATAATGCTTGCCATAGATGTGACACTCACGAGCAAAGGAAATTGCGAATCTTGCCTGATGAAATAAAGACTGTTTTCAGTTTGTTATACCAATTGAAATTGGTCTTTGGAATGGTAAAGTCCTCAGCTTATGTTTGTTCATGAAAAATTCAGATGGTTATGACACCGTATTTCAAGAATTGCAGTTTCAAACCCAAGAATGTAGTTATGGTTTTAAAAATGCGGCTCCTAATCAAGAAGTCATTTCATTTCAGTCTTTAAATTCTTAAGGGTAATCGAAGGGCTTTATTTGTTCTCGAAGTTAAATGAGGGTATAATTACAACGGCCAATTGAGCTATCTAGACGCTGATATTGTGTAAGCATCATCTATTTCTATATAAGCACACATAATCCATGCATATGCAAGGTTCAAGTGACCAAGGTTCCAACTTCCATATCATCTGAATTAAGTCTGTCTTCGTGCATGCATTCTACCAATTCCAACACAGCAGCCTCCAGTTGTCTGATACTCTGATGTGCATACATTGGCCCAGTCGACAAGTCAGTACACTCAACTCACTCATGGTTAACCAATCCGCATGATAAAAATTAGCACTTCACTCCTTTGACAAGCTAAGGATGGATGACACGATTTCACAATGCCTCTTATTCTTCGATGGTACCATTTCAAACAATCTATTCTTATTACCCTGCCCCTAGATAGTGGATGAACATATGAACTTGCCGGAGCTGGCCTAGATGCAACACCGGGATTCCTTATAAAAAGGGCCAAGGACAAGTAAATGGCCAGGACATGCCTGCTACATATAACAGGAAGCCACGTAGGTGTACAGAACCTAAGGTTAGAGGCCAAACAACAACAACCATCTTAACGCATATGGAAGCTAAAATATAGGGTAGGTTCTAAAACCACGTAGTTGGTAACATGCGCTCCAATTTGCACTAGAGATGCTACGGGAACAGCTATATAATGTACTGAAGTTCGCTGAACTGCTAAGTTCTAACAGGGACGAAATTGAATTTCCATCCATGACATGTGAGGCCATCACTCAGCACTGCACATGTGTAGCTGTGGCAACTACTGGTTTTATTTACTTTTCCGTGAGATCATGTAAGACCGTGTCGTCGTGAGGCATTATGTAAACAACTAATATAAAAAACACTACAATCGAAGATACTGATTTAAAACGTGTTTTCAATGTGAGACATATTTTTAATGTGAGATTAGAGACACACGTACACAAGACACGCCTCAAATATATTTGTTAAAAACATGTTTCGACATGACTACATTAACACGCGGATAAACAACCCGCGTCTCGTCTGTAATAATAGAAACAGTTATCGAAGACACTTGTAAATTTGCTTTGACTGACATAGCTTAGTTATTTATCTGACAATTGTGAGAAAACTATATGTGAGAAAAATAACAATTTTTTGATTCTCTAGATATAGCTTACTTATTTGTCTCACATAAATTGCCCCTTGACATGCACGGTGTGGTTGAGATTTCAGAATACTCTCTCTGTTTGCCTTGAATAACTGGATCTTTCATGGCTACATACTTAATATCATTTCATTGTGCAAACACTACTACTTGTAGTTAACTGAACCTTGAGGCTAGAGTTGGCTTCTGGTAATATAGCTTCTGAGACGGCTATAAATTATGTCCTCAGTGTGCATGCTGTTATCAGTTTTCTTCTTTTTGTATGTCCATTGTAAATTGTTAATCTCCCTTGCAATTTCAGATGTTGGCTACATTAGCTTTCAAATCTCATTTTACCGATGTTAGGAGGTATGGCTCGTGGAACGCAATATTGTGAAGTTCTTGTGACTGTTGTGCAGCAGGTATGTTATTCAGAATTTTGCTTTCAACAAACACCCTAGAGTAATATGTGATAGGCTTGCAGACTTGCTATTATTGGAGGTGTTAGGTAGCACGCTTGATGGTGCTGACAGCAAGCTGTTCAAATGACTCACTGAAGATGTGTTTTGTTTTGAATTTCCTAGGCTTACTGAGATGTCCAGGAAGATGGGTTAGGAGAGGGGAACTCAGTTGTGTTCCTGTCTATATAACTGGATTGTGTTCCAGGAAGCTGGCGGAGGATGTCCACAGTGGCATCTGATTCTGGCCATCTTCTTCCCCTCCACCTCAGCCACGCTGGCGGTAGCGCTCGCCCGGGCCACCGACACCTCACCGGAGAAGGCCAACTGCTCTCGGCGCAATCAGAGGTCCGGCTAGGGTGGACCTTGGCGGCGCGCCGGACCACCACATGGCTGCACCACACGACCACCCCAGAAGCATCTCTGCAACCCCGTGCTCACCAGAGAACCCGTGCGCTCGGCACGGCGGCGACCGAAGGTGGAAGACAACGTCGAAAGGGGTGCTGCGGTGGTAGATTTGCTTGGGGTTTGATTCAAACGGGTTGCTGGGTGACTAGTGATGCTCCACACGCAAGGAATTAAGGGGAGCTCAAGCAGTGGCGACGAATTTGTCCGGCAAAGGGAGCTCGGCCGTGAGGGAGGGTTCCAGCTCGTGAGGGGGTCAGGCGAGGGGCGGCGAGGCTCGCCCGCCGAGGGAGGCAGGGGAGGAGCCGCGCGGCTCGCCGGCGGAGGGGCGCGGGCGCTCGCCGCGAAGGGAAACAGGGGAGGGGCGGCGCGTGGCTCGCCGCGGAGGGAGGCAGGGGAGGGGCAGCGCAGCTCCTCGCTCGCCCCGCGGGCTTCGCCTCCTCCCGCTCCGGCGCGTTGGAGGGCTGCCGGGGAGGAAGATGGAGGAAGCCCGTGGGGGCTCATGCTGTGAAGAGGAGAAAGGGGAGCGGCGGTGCTGGTCATAGGAGGAGCTTGACGATGGGGAAGAAAGGGGGAGCCGAGCGTCCGGACACAGGGAGGGGGGCGCTGAGCCGCCGGACACGAGGAAGAGGACAGTCGCCTCGCGCCATCGCCCGCCTCATCTACAATACCACCCAATACAGAGGGTCACGGCTCCGTATTGAGGGCGAGTTGGCGCAGGTGCATTGAATACCGCTACGGCATTGAGAATGATTTTCAATTCCAAAGTCTAAGCCATCCAAACAGCGGCATTTGGTGTAATCCAACGCCGATGCCAATTCCGGAGCCTCAATACCAACATCCAAACGCAATGTTAATATCATTGGTTGGCCCTTGAAACCGCTACTCTTAATTAAGAAAAAGCAGAAAGATGTTCCCCAGGACATATTTGTTCACTTTCTTTTCCCAGTGAAAAAATTATTTCAGAAATACCGGTGACAATGAAAGCTCATTATGCCTTTCTCTGTAATGGTAGCTCGACTCCTTTCATGCCAATTCATTACTTTTCCTTCCGCATACCTATGATCTTTTTTCTAATCAAATTCACTCCACCTGTTTTTGAAGAACCTAAAGAACTTGACAAAAAAGACAGAAGATGGTGGGTGCCAAATCCATGCCAGTAAAGTTCCAGAGAAACAAGGGAACCAATCGATTCCAAGAAATGAGGAGGTGGAGGTTGGTGTCTCCCAAAAAGTTCTCAAACACTCTTAAGTTCTTATCAGACTCTTCACCAAGCTCCTCCACAAGCTCCGAGATGTCTACTCCACGTATCCCGGATTCCAGAGAACTCTCACGAAGCCATGGTGCGGGCAAACTGAATCACAAAACAATGATATCGAGGCTCTCGACTCCAATACCTTCAGGCAAGCGTCTAACCTCACGTGAGTATATCGCAAATTTCAAACCTTGCGTTGCAGTGTGGAGCAAAAATCCAGTTGAAAGAGAAACAAAGAAGAAAGTTTACAAGACATTAAAGCAAGTCCAAGAAGTGGAAGTTATAGAAATCTCCAGTGACGAAGATGAATCCCCCTTTTGCGAACAATTGATTCTGGACCTCTGAAAGGACATTGTCATCATCTTGCAGGCCTTCAGAAACACAAAGCTCCTGCCACTAAAAATACACCTGATTCCGGAGCATAATCAGATATGTAGCTAGGCCAGTAACTCCGCCCATAGTCTCTTAAGTCCTAACTGTTTGTGATATTGTCAGGTTTCTGCATCGTTCTGATTGCGCTTCAGATAGTTAAATTTCTCATGTCTCAAACAGATAGTTAAATTTCTCATGTCTCAAACAGCTTCCTGAAGGACCATCTGAAGTATATTTCATCTAAATAGACGTCTTCTAATTTTGCATGACTTAAATATGGTACATTTCAAGATGGTTCTTTTATATCTAAGAAAGCTGTTTTATTTATTTTGTCCACACTGCCATTCTGAAATAGGTAAAAGCAAATAAACATTTGCCTGGCAGAATCAAGCACATATAAAAGTTTAACAGCAACTCTCCACATCATTACTATGTGTTTGCTTCTTATCTATAGGAGTTCATCTACTATGACCATCTACTCTGTTTTTTTTAAGTCATTCAGATAGAATAAATTCGTTCCTTTGACAACCATCTTCAGGAGTGTGGGAGTGTCATACCAAACTGGGTTGTTTATAAAACACCTCAAGCCTATGAATAAAGTTTCACAAATGACTCTACATGGGAACTTATATGGCTCATTCGTGCTCAACGTTAATCAACTGATTATTGAAATTCATCGGTGATTTGAAATCACAACTGATGAACAAAAACCTTTCCAAGTACACAATCATAGAGATGCAAGAAAATCTGCAAAATGATAGGGCAAACACCAAGAATGTTAGCTGCAAACGATCCCCACTTTTACTTCTCCACATGGCCTTTCTATTCAGGCATGTCAAAACATACTAAACCAGGCTAGCTCTCCATCTGAAACCTCAGTAAAGGAAAGCAACTCTCCACCATTCCTTATGGATGCGCCTGCTCTCTGTAGGTTTGCACCTGCCTACATCCATTCTTCCACATCTATCAGACATCATATTCTTTGTTTGACAAAATCGAGGAAGCATCATCACTAGTATTTATCCATCTATCATCAAATCTAAACATCAGGCTTCAGTGTCTGAGTGTCCCAGCAAAGAAAACAATTTATAAACTACTCTCGTCTCAAGCCCTCTGTATAAAGTTATTCCTGCTGATTACTTAACAAATGATTCTCTTGCAAATTGATCGGATTGTGCAGATTCCATAAATTTATATGGTTAGAGCATTTATTTACTATATAAATGTGAGCAGCCCTTGATACTCTCATCAGTTCTAGAATTTAACCCCTATATTAAAAATATAAAGCAGTAATTATAAGCTGTGACACCATGAGCTTCATTCATCAGTACGTTATTGCTTTAGAACCAACACCACACACTGGGTCGTAGCTAACGCATTCCATACCCATAATCTAGAAAAGAAAAGGGCAAATACCAGGAATGTCGGCTACAAACGATCTCCCACTTTCACTTCTCCAGATGGCCATTTTATTCAGGCATGTCCAACACATACTTGGTATACAACCTCAGTAAAAACAAAAAACAGCAACTCTCCACCATTCCTGGTGGACGTGCTTCTTATCTGCAGGACTACACCTAGAACGATCATGTATATGTTTTCTGCCACATCATTCAGGAGCAAAGAATGGAGCAGCTGATGCTTTGTCCCGACGCTGCCACAGAGTCGATCTCGCGGCGGTATATCCATTGTTTGACAAAAAAAACAACCAACCATAATCACTACTATCTGTCAAGTTTTCATCAAATCCAGAATCAGGCCTTAGTGCGTGAATGTCCCAGCAAACAAGACTATTTGTAAACTATCTCAAGCCTGTGAATAGAGACATCCACGCTGACTATTTCACAAATAACAAAATTACCCAGATTGTGCACATTCCATAATATGGTTTGAGAATTTCAATCATATATAGTAAACAAAGCCCAAAACAGAGAAGTTACCCATTCATGAAGCAGTGGGTTCACAATTAAAGATCTACAACAAAGTCGCTAATATAGTTCTTTAGTGACAATCTAACTAATTAAGGCACTCAGATTATGCAAACTCATCTGTGATGTGAACCTACACTCAACACCAAGACTGAAGAAGAAAAACTCCCTAATGCACAACAAATGCCGGAATGTCAGTTTAAATCCAGAATATAAAAAACCAGAAACACTAAGAACGTCAACTGCAAACGATCTCCCACTTTCACTGCCTCATGATTTCTACATGGCCATTTTATCTAGGCAAGTTAAGACATAGTACACTGGGCTAGCAATATACTAAAACTATAGTTAAACATCAACTGTCGTGTGCTTCTTGTCCACATGACTTCACCTATTATGGCCATCAACTCTCTTAAGTCATACACATTGAATATCTGTTGTTTTTCTACCAAAATGGCAACCACTTTCAGGTATCCAACTTTAGCGTGCGAATATCTCAGTAAATTGGACTATTTATAAATAATCTCAAGCCTATGATTTACTCTATATGCAAACTCATATGCTATCATGCACGCTCAACATTGATCAACCGGCTCTGAAAATTCAGTGGTAATTTGACACTGCTACAGAAACGATCTTTCATCCTCCTCATTTATCCCGGCCAGCTTTAGACCGGGACTAATAAGTTTAGTCCCGGGTCCAACAGTTAGGGGACGGCGGGGAGCTTTAGTCCCGGTTGGAGCTACCAACCGGAATAAACATTTAGTCCCGGGTCATCCTTTAGTCCCCGTTGGTGGCTCCAATCCGTACTAAAAGGATCTTTAGTCCTGGGTGAAGCACCAACCAGGACAAAGGGTCTTTTACGGTTTAGTTTAAAAGGACGGCATCCCATTCAAAGTCACATATGTTGTGTAGGTGGGGTGGTAAGGAAGCTGTGCGCGATGCAAGGGGTTTTGAGTTCGAGTCACATGGACTGTAGGATTGGTTGTGCTTGCGTCAATTAATTTTTTTTAGGCTGGCAGACCCTTTAATCCCGGTTGCTGGACCCGGGACCTGGATTCGTAGTCCCGGTTGAGGAACCGGGACTAAAGGTCTTTAAGAACGGTACTATTGAGTATTTTTATACTAGTTTGAAAATACAACTTCAGAACAAAAACCTTTCAAATTGCATAACCAGAGAGAGAAAATCCAGTAAATAAAAGGTAGGCAACCGCAGATGATCTCCCACTTTCAATTCCTGAATCTAGGGCCCCACTTTTTCCAAGTATGTAAAAACACATCAGACTAGGCTACTAACAGTCTAAAACCTTAGTCAAAAATAGCAACTCTCCACCTTTCCGGATGGGCGTACTTCTTATATGCAGGAAGCCATCATTCAAGCACCCTATTCCCGTTTGAGAAAAATGAGCAACCATGATCAGGAGCACTTATCAAACATTCGTCATCTCCACTACCAGGATTCAGCAGAAGTGACAACAACAATATAAAGTTTAGTGGCACCACTGCAAATGTGAGCAGCTTTTGATACCTTCAGTTCTAGAATTGAACCTCCAAACAAAATAAAGCAGTAAATTGTGAAGCTATATATGAGCTTCGACTTCGATACATTGTTGCTTCAGAACAAGCAAGCACTACGCCAAAACAGCAAATAGGAGCAAGCAATCTGAGACGAGCATCTAGGAGCTCCTCTCAGATTACAGAAAGAGAGACGCGCTAAAAATGCGGGCGCGGCGCTGTGTGGGGTGGGGGAGGTAAAGCGAGACGCGCCCCTGTAGCGCGCGTCTCGTTTATTTAAAGCAAGACGCGCGTGTCAGACCCGGGGCCACGGGACTGTGTACATAACTTAGTTTAAAGAGGTTTAAGAGATTAAGTCCATCTTATCTCTTATTCATCTTGTTTATCTTTTATTTATCCCGTTTAAATAAGAGATAAAACTAACCGATACGGAAGGAATCTATCCGAGATATGTTCTGGTACGATTCCTTGGCTGATATCGGTTAGGATTCTTGTAATCCTGACCTTCTGGATATATAAGGGAGGGCAGGGACCCTCTCAAAACAAGATCTCTAGATCAATCTACACCAAAAGCAATACAAATCACCATACAGGACGTAGGGTATTACGCGCCTAGCGGCGCGAACCTGTCTAAGTTTTGTGTTCCTTGCACCTTCGAGTTTCTGATCTCGGCGTCTCCTCACCAAAACTTACCACCTTGGGTATATCCCTCAGTGGGCAGTCGGTAAAACACTGACAGCGCGCTATAGGAGCGCTTCTCGCTTTACTTTACTGTTCTGAGACGCGCCCGCATAGTGAGACAAATGCGAGACGTGCTCGCCTTTCGATGGCGCATCTCAGATCATGTTGAGATCTGAGACGCGCCTTTGGGTGGCGCGTCTCGCATTTGTCGTGCCTGCCCCCAACAGGGGGCATGCGATTGTTGCTTACAATACATTACATTAGTTCCCACCTCCAAGAGTAACAATATATTACATCTCATATCTCACAATACAAATCATCCAACATCTCACAATACATTACATATGAATTACTGGTCCTTCCTAGCTCAATTATTATAGGTTTAGAAACACAGATGTATGACATTCAGGTACTTAGGTTTAAAACCCACTAGATTCTAGTATGAAGTGTGTCTGTTTGACCATTTGTATGTGTACTAAAACTTTAATGTAAAAGCAAAAGGATCTTTTACTAATTTTGGAAAATTTAGGTCCTTTGGTGCAAATTGGGTGAGAATTGTAGGTAAAATCAAATTATGTAAAGGGTTGTTTTGCAAGAAGCAAGTACTTACTTTTAAACCTCTGTGAGAAGTGAAACTACCCAAAGGATTCAAGTGGAGTGTAGTTTTTAAATAGGATTTCTCTGAAGTTTCAAATTTTACCAAGTTTTAAGTTAGATTCAAATCCTTAACTCTTTTGAAACTGAACCTTAAAGTAAAGTTGTAGATCCTACTAAACTCTACACTTTTGCTTTGGGCACATTTTCATTTGAGCTATGGTTTGAAAGTTAACCTAGCTTTACAGTGGAGTCCCTGCCTTTTTGGAAATTACAGACTAGTCCTCCTTTGTCTACCTCCGGTCCTTCCTCTGCTCTGCTCTGCTCGCGCCCGTGACCCCGCCGCCCTCGCCAGCCGTTTTCTCGAGCTCCAGCAGCCCCGCGCCGCTCTACTTCGCGCCACGTGCCCTCCAGCACCCGCGCCCACCGCTTCCCGGCCTTTGCTGGCCCCTCCTCGCCCCTCCACGTCACGCCGCTGCCGCCCGAGCGCCACGCACGCCGCCGGCTTGCCAGCCCCTGCCCTCACTCTTGCATTCACGCATCCACATTTGCACTGTCTTTCTTCTCCCCTAGCACTACACCTCGCCGAAGCTCCGCCGCAACTCCTGCTTGCCGTCGTCAGCTGCCTCTACCGCCTCCCACCCCCGATCCAGTGCTCCAGTAGCACCGTCGCCACCCACTGATGCTCACAGGCCCGCTCAATTTCCCTCTCCCATGTTAGAACAGCCGGACCACCGCGCCGGTGAGCTCAAGCTCCGCCGCCGCTCCGTCTCACCGCCGTCCCGACGCTCCGCCGCCTCTTAGCCCCGGCCAAGCACACCACCAGCACCACATCACCCCGAGGAAGCTTTCCAACTACTTCCCCGCCGCCCTCCAGCACTCCGGCCACCGGAACACCGCCGTCTGCCCCTGTTCGCCGTCGATACGCCGCCCCAGCCCCTCTCTTCCCCAACACCGACCACCCCCGTGACCGCCGTAAGCTCCTGCACCTTTCCCCCCATTTCCCCGTCGCCACCGGTGAGCCCCCTCGCTGAAATTTGGTCGTCATCAATCGGATTCTCTGTGTAGCCCATCTAAGGACCCAATTGCAAAGATTCAAAGCTTTCCAGGGGCCTTTCTGTGAAAAAAACAGTACCCCCCCATTTCAAATCAGCCAGATTTGAAAATCCATAGGAAATTGTAGAAAAATCCAAAATTTGTCAAACTAGTTTCGTTGTACCCCAGAAGTTTAGCTCTACAACTTTGGTTATTAGAATCTGGTTTGAAACCAAATACTTTTTGAGTTATTTTAAAGTTTAGCAAAAAGGTATCTCATGTGTAACTTTTGCATGCTAGCTCTATTGTTTATGATTTTTGGTATGTAGCCTCTTTAGGCTATTAGTAAGCTTGTGTGCAAATCTCACTTATAGCACTGAACCCTAGCTTGAATTAATTTGAACTTATGCAAATCAAGCTTGAAATAGTTTAAATTTATTAAAACATGTTCCTAAGATTTTCATGCTTAGATCTTTTTACTATGTGTTAATCTGATGATAACTAGTTCATAGTTAAAATTTTCAAGATTTATAGCACTGTTTTGCCTAAGGTTTGAATTTAAACTTGAAATTTGAACTTAATTCAAATTCTTTAGTTTCTGTTTTTAGAAAATTATGAAAAATTCATAGTAAGCTTATCTGCTAGAAGTAAGCTTACCCACAAATGTTTAAGGCATAGCCTTTGTGGATTTCAAAATAAAAATCAAACTTATTAACCTAATTCAATTAATTCAACTAATTATGATAATTGAATTGAGATACCCATAATAGGGTTAAATTCAAATTTCTTGTGCTATGAAGTTGTGTTTATCCATTGTTAGATTGCAACTTTATCGTGAAGTAAAATTCTTAACTCAAAAACCATCTAATTCAAATTCTTGCATATCATGTAGAGTCAACAACACTTGACGACGGAGACTACAAACTAGTCCCGGAACATGAGCAAGGGTTTTCTAAAGACCAGGTCAACGTCGCCGAGGATATAACTGAAGCCCCGAACCAAGGTTCGGAAATCCTTGACATCCCTGACCCTAGCCCCGCTCAAGAAGGCAAGCCCCGATGCATAACCCAGTATTTTAAATTACTGCACCTATACAGTTTTATACTTATATGTCTATATTATGCATTAAGTCTAGGAATTGAAATGGAACCCTAGATGCATGAATCCTAGGAACCTATGTATTGTGCCTAAGTCCTTATCGAATAGATGCTCTGCTAATAGGACCGGCAGAAGTCGAGTGATTTCCTGTCACTCGTGCGATATAGTAATTGAATGTTTATTATTCTGCAATCACTATAAGGATGATAGACGGGGTCATGTACGATATCATGTCTTGGAAGGATACCCCATCTGTATTAATAAAAGTTGATAAGGTCGCAGTGTGTGGTAGCTGTGGTCAAGTGTTTGAAAGTACTAGCCACATGCTGCGAAATATGGAAACCGGTAAGCCTAGTAACCAATCGGCCCGAGAAGTGGACATACCTCCCACTACTAGTAATTTGGTTTTTCGCACACGCACCGACGTGCGGGAATACGTTCCACACAGTGGACATGAGTACGGTCATGTAGTCGCGCTAGAGACGTACGTCCTGCACATTGGATGTGCGTATTGTCCTACAGTCGCTTGTGGTAGTCCTGATCCACGAGTCAGAATGAAAGGCAAACGGTTGCTTCGGAATGATCATTGGATGTTCCAAGCGTGTGAGTTAGGTTTACCCTTGCAAGGTTACAAAATTCGATTCAGAATCGTCCGTTTCTCGCGGAGATTGAGACTACTTGTTCCTTCTGCCACATAGAGTAAGAACAGTAACTATTGTTGGAACAATCTTGATGAATGCTAATCTCTATTTTGCTTGTCTAGAATAGGTGCTTACCTAGAATGGTTAATGCAACTAGAAGCTGAAAGCTAAAACGTGAAAGTTAGATCATATTCTTTGTTGCTTTTCAGAAAAAGAAAACTAGAGCTTCTCAATCCTTCATGGTCTTGTTATAGGCTAAGTATACCCAATCTCGGTTAAGTCTTGCTGAGTATTAGCATACTCAGTCTTGCCAGTCTGTTTTTCAGGTATGGCCCATGAGAACCAAACGGATAGTCCCGCCTGGCCTTTCCCTATTCCGTTTGGCTGGTCCGTGGAATGGGATCCGTCCCCGGCTAGCAATAACTCTCCGAAATGACGCCATATTATGGGCTGAGCGTGGTGTCAACTTTCGCGACGTGTGTAGTCGCGTGTTAATTTCTTCCGCTGTGACTCGGAACAAGCTTGTATAGCTTGTGGTTCAAAACAATGTTTGTGTAAGTTTACTTTAAGTTCAAAACAGTTGTGTAATAATGTTTAATTATCCTATGGATTAAAAGTTTATGAGCTATTGCGTGATTGTAAACTAGCCTTTGTGCGAGGTAAACCTACTTCGATCTTGTTGAACCGTGGTTGTATCGGACAGTGACCCGACAGACCAATAGGTTGTTCCGTTTGAAGTGCGTTGAGTTAGTATCACCTGCATAGTGATGACTAGCGCACTTGAGCCGGAATAATTCAGCCGGTTCTGCCACAGCTGGTATCAGAGCTGTAGATTAACTTTTACAATCGACACTGAAACTGCAACAGCTCTTAAAAATATTTTCAGGAGAAAATTTGCTCAACAAAAGAGTTTACAAATCGCGTTGGATTCGTTAAGGTTGGTGCTTAGATCGTAAAGCTCTAGGGGTTTATATGGGAGTAATCAGGTGGCTATTAGTATGTATATATGTATAGTTCAGCTCTAACTTGCAGCACTACTTTCTGTCTAAACTTACTTTCGAGCACAACCAACCCTAGATATCTTGTTGTATTGTCTTGTTCCACAACATTGAGATAAGAAGGTAAGAAGGTAAGGATCCTCAGCCAACTGAGGGAGATTGGCCTTCCTATCGGTGATGCGAACCGAACGCTGTTTCTCAAGCAGTGGCTCACTTGAGATGCTGCCAATATATCAACGATTAGTTGATCATATTGGGAGTATATGGTTCGGCACAGGGTATGGTGATCGCTGTTAATACCCCCGTTTTAAACGGTACCCCCGTGAATACGTTGCAGATGTAACGTATGCTAACATCGTCCGTACGGCGGAAATTGTATGGATACTGTTTCTATAGTGAACAGTACTATTTGGGGACGCTTTTATGTCGTGCTGCCATGAAAGGTTCATGTTCTATAAATATAGTCTTTTGCAGGTACACTAACCACGATTAAGAGGTTAAGCTGGATAGAACTTATCAATTAGTTATTAGTGAGAGACGTATGTATTATGCCACCGAAACTAACCACGTAAGTCCAAAGATATTTGGCAATTGTTTTGGTTGTGAGGTCGAATAGTACATGCATGCATAATCCATCATCAAGCAAAGTGAGTGCATGTGTTGTTCTTTTAAGGACAGATAGAGTGTTGTCTATCTCTAGTGTGGTTTCAATAGGATTCTTGTGGTAGCCTTAGTTGAGTTTTCGGTATCCTTCAAAATCTCACCATTTGAATTCTTGCTTCAGATGGCGGCTCCTTCAAATGTCTTTTGGGATCACGCAGGGCATCTCCATACCAATGCCTTGCATTGAGAGGGATTTCCCCGTCTCTTATGGGAATCACTTAGGCTATTCTTCTACACCGAGCCCCCACAGTATGATGGAGTGGAATATAGGTCCTCGGTGCAGAGTTAAGATGACCATTCCTCAGCATCCTTTTCGCTCTCAGTGGCAGCCTATTGAGGTCGATGTGGTTGGCTATCGTCTCATTGACACCATTGAGACCGCAGCTCTTGAGGCCATCCACACTTTCTGCGATCCCATGGAAATTGCCGGGCATCCTATCGGCCTATTCCCTGCAATAGATTCCAGTGATCCCGAGTGGAATTTCCGGATAGCTCATTATGGTCACATGCTGGGAGATTTAGCCTAAGAGACACTCCGTGGTACCATTAAGTTGATGAATGCCTAGCACCACTATCAGCTCTTGCTGCGCCGCGGTATGAGTTTGTTGACCGGTGTAGCTCAAGGTCACTACAGAAATGCTGATCGACAGGTCACTCAGATAAAAGAGCTTCAAGCATTGGTTACGGAAAAGGAGGAAATTATCGCAGAGCGAGACGAGACCATTGTCCATCGGGAGGATCAGATCAATGAGAGTGATGCAATAATCACTCAACATAACACGATTATCGAGTTTCTCCAGGAGCAAGTCCACGACCTCATCCTTGAGGTTGACGACGCCCATGCTCACATCGACGAACTTCAGCAGCAGCCAGCACCTCCTGCTGTACCTGAAGTACCTGAAGGCGTAGAAGAAGAACCAGAGGAAATTGAGGGAGTTTCTGATCTCGACTCTGAGCACGAAAACCCAGAGCCTAACCCTCAGCCAGATCACTCCTCGTCCGGCAGCCAGTCCTCCGTAGGCGACCTCAATGATTTCTAGTCCATCCAAATTGTTGATCTTTCTGATGTAACTAGTGTAGGATGTTGTGACATAGGTAGTGAGTAGTCACCTGGATCTAGGGCCACTTGCTGTAGTATAGGTGGCATGTGTATGTATGACTTGACCCATAGTAACTGGACTACCCTGATGTAATATGTTAAGGACAACCAGTATCTACTTTGTAATCTAAGCCTTGTGTTTCGTTGCTTTGCTTCAATATCCTTGCACCTGGAATGAGTTGGTTAAATAGGATAAGTGAATTACGTATCTGTTTGGCAGTGGTATATCTTCTGAAAATAGGAGTAAGAATATGTTGTTGATAGTGGACATCTCCTTTGTTTCAGATGGTTGGAGCTACACGTGGAACCCCGGAAGGTTTTCGGGCAGACCAAGCTAGCGGTTCCCAACAACCGCCACTAGCACCGCCAAATCTAGCAAAAGTTATGGCACGACAGATAGAACTCCTTAACCATCTAGTACAGGCCCAGATGAACCAGTCTCATCACACGTCCCGAGGTCATGATGAACATCCATCGGCTGGTTACTAAGACTTTCTCAGCACTCAGCCCCCATTGTTCCATAAAACCGAGAGCCCCTCGATGCTGACGCATGGCTTTGCACTATAGAGTCCAAGTTCACATTGTTATCTGCACCATGCTCAGACGCGAACAAGGCACTCTTCGCAGCTCAACAACTTCGCGGCACTGCTCGCATATGGTGGGACCATTATTACGCCATGCAACCAGCTGGTCATGTTGTCACATGGGATGAATTCCGAACCGCTTTCAGAGCGCATCACATTCCAGAAGGACTCATTGAGCGAAAGCTCAATGAATTTCGAACTTTGACCTAAGGAACCCGCACTGTCATGCAGTATGCACAGGCCTTCAATCACCTATGTCAGTACGCGGGTTATCATGCGGACACTGACGCCCGTAAACGGGATCGTTTCCGCCGTGGCCTGAGTACAAAGCTTAAGGAACGGCTGAACCTGGTAAGGGCCGACAACTTCAATGAACTGGTCAATATGGCCATTACTCAAGAAGACTGCATATCAGCCCATCGGGCAGAAAAAAAATGGAAGACACCCACGGGACCCTCAAATGCGCAACCGCCAAGGTATCGATTGGTCGAGAACACTGCTACCCGAGTTCCTCCCCAAAACAATCTACCAGGTAGATGGGTAGCCAGGCCTCCCCAGTAGGCTCACTTCAATCGGCCACCAATGCCACATTCCCAGCAGCAACAGCAGCAAGGCCCGAGTCCAAGCTTTCCGCCGTCCAATCATGGAAACAACAACAATCGTTGTTTCAACTGTGGCAGCTCGTCCCATTTCATCCGAGATTGCCCACAACCCAAGAAATCTTTCCGAGGGCAAACATCCAGCCCGAACAACAAGGGCAAGGGCAAGAAGCAGGTGGTACAAGTCCGTCAGGGGAGGGTGAACTTCACAACTCTCTCCGAACTCCCCGAGGGTGTGCCAATAATGACGGGTACTTTCTCTATAAACCATCAACCCGTGATTATACTTTTTGATTCGGGTGCAACCCATAGTTTTATCAGTTCAAAATATGGAATAAAAGTAGACCTGGATTTCTATTCTACTAAAGGAGCCTATATTATAGCGACTCCTGACGGTAAAATTTCATCAAATCAAATTTATAGAAAGGTGCCAATTCAGTTGGGTAGCAATATGATAAAAACAGATTTACTGTTGTTGGACCTAGAAGGAATGGATGTCCTCCTAGGCATGGATTGGATGACTAGGCACCTAGTGTCATTGGATATCTCTTCCCAAGCCGTGGAGATAGATTCACCCGATCATGAAACTACTATTCTCTATCTTCCACAACGGGAGTGCATCAACTCTTGTGCCTATGCTGTAGAAGGGATCAAGTTAAAGGACATCCCTATTGTTTGTGAATACCTAGATATTTTTCCAGATGATTTGCCTGGAATGCCTCCGGATAGGGATATTGAGTTTATCATAGAATTACAGCCCCCATCTCTAAAAGGCCCTATCGTATGCCACCCAATGAGCTGGCAGAGTTAAAAATCCAACTCCAGGACCTCCTTGATAAGGGTTTCATTCGTCCAAGTGCTTCACCATGGGGTTTTCCAGCCCTGTTCATGAAAAAAAAGGACAATAGCCTAAGGTTATGTGTAGATTATCGTCCCCTCAATGAGGTAACCATCAAAAACAAATATCCTCTGCCCCGCATTGACATTCTGTTTGATCAGTTAGCCGGAGCTCGGGTATTCTCTAAGATTGACCTCCACTCTGGATATCATCAAATTAAGATCAGGCCGAGTGACATTCCAAAAACAGCCTTTTCCACCAGATATGGACTCTATGAATATCTGATCATGTTGTTTGATCTTACCAATACACCAGCATACTTCATGTATTTCATGAACTCTGTCTTCATGCAAGAACTCGACAAATTCGTAGTGGTCTTCATTGATGACATTCTGATTTATTCCAAAAATCCGGAAGATCATGCGAACCATCTCCATATTGTTCTTCAGAGATTAAGAGACCACCACTTATACGTCAAATTCTCCAAATGTGAGTTTTGGCTGGATACCGTTAAATTTCTGGGTCACACTATCTCCAGTGATGGTATATCCATTGATCCAAGTAAAGTCCAAGAAGTGCTAGATTGGAAACCTCCTACGTCAGTCCATCAGATCTGCAGTTTTCTTGGTCTAGCTAGCTATTATCGTCGTTTCATTCCTGACTTCTCAAGAATAGCCAAGCCTATGACAGAATTACTAAAGAAAGGAGTTAAATTCTCCTAGGATCAGAAATGTGAAGATGCATTCCACACCCTCAGAGCACATCTCACTACTGTCCCAGTCCTGGCTCAACCGGATGTTTCCAAACCTTTTGACATCTATTGTGATACTTTAGGAATCGGACTTGGTTGTGTACTTATGCAAGACAACCGAGTGATTGCTTATGCATCGCGAGCATCAGGACTCATGAACAGAACTATCCTACTCATGATCTTAAACTCGCTGCGGTCATCCATGCACTTAAGATTTGGAGACATCATTTGATGGGTACAAAGTGTCATATCTATACTGACCATAAAAGCCTCAAGTACATCTTCACGCAAGCAGATCTAAATATGAGGCAAAGACGCTGGCTAGAGCTTATCAAGGATTATGATCTAGAAGTACACTATCATCTAGGCAAGGCCAACGTCGTTGCGGATGCACTTAGCCGCAAGGCACATTGATCTTGCTTGTCAGTAGAGGCTTTCAATGAGACTCTTTGTTGGGAAATGAGAAAACTCAATCTAGAGATCATTCCTCAAGATAGCTTAAACCATCTTTCAGTTGAAGCTACGCTTAGGGATAATATCGTCCTAGTACAACAGCATGATAAAGGGATCAGAATCATCAAGCAGAAGTTAGCACAAGGAGAAGAAAAATATAAGTGCTTTCGAGTAGGTCACGAAGGGGTTCTATGGTTCAACGAGCGTATCGTTGTACCCAAGGACCATAAACTTCATAAGCAGATATTGGACGAGGCCCATCTGTCCAAATTCTCTATGCACCCTGGCAGTATAAAGATGTATCAAGACTTGAAATAGAACTTTCGGTGGACTCATATGAAGCGAGAAATTGCAAAATATGTCTCGGAGTGTGATATCTACCAAAAAGTTAAGGCCAGTCATCTCAAAACTGCTAGTATTCTTCAACCTTTACCCATTCCCTCTTGGAAGTGGGAGGATATCAGCATGGATTTCATCGTTGGCTTACCCAACACCTCCCAAAGGCATGACTCTATTTGGGTAATCGTTGATCGATTAACCAAGATTGCCCATTTCCTTCCCGTGCATACTACTTACAACGCCAAAAAGTATGCTGAGATCTATCTAGATCAAATCGTTTGTCTCCATGGAGTGCCTAAGATGATCATTTCTGATCGTGGAGCTCAGTTCATCGCTCGATTCTAGGAGCAACTTCAACATGCCCTTGGAACTAAGTTAATCCAAAGCTCCACATATCATCCTCAGACAGACAGGCAAACGAAACGATAAATCAGATTCTAGAAGATATGCTTAGAGCCTGCATACTTTAGTACGATAAAAATTGGGACAAATGCTTGTCACTGGCAGAATTTTCCTACAACAACAGTTATCAAACAAGTCTCAAGATGGCTCCGTTCTAAGCATTATACGGTCGCCGATGCCGAACTCCTCTGAGTTGGTCACAAATCGGCGAGCGTAAAATCTTTGGACCCGACCTTGTCACTGAAGCAGAGGAAAAGGTGAAGACTATTCAGAACAATCTAAAAGCAGCCCAATCTTGATAGAAAAGCTACGCTGACATACGAAGGAGACCATTATAGTTCCAGATTGGAGACTTCATGTATCTTCGAGTATCGCCTACTCGAGGTATTCAACGGTTCGGCGTAAAAGGAAAACTTGCCCCTCGATATGTCGAACCCTTTGAGATTATCGAAGTCTGTGGACCCGTAGTGTATCGTCTTCAACTTCCTCCTCAACTAGCAGCCATTCATGATATCTTCCATGTATCTCAACTTAGAAAGTGCATCAAAATTCCTACCAAGACCATCGATTTCCAATCTAGTGAAATCCAACCGGATCTGTCCTATATCGAGCATCCGATCAAAGTAGTAGACACCAAAGAGAGAAGTACTAGAAGAGAAACTATCAAAATGTTCAAAATTCAGTGGGACCATCACACGGAAGAAGAAGCAACTTGGGAAACCGAGTCATATCTTCAGTGAAACTTTCCAGACTTTCTTCAAACCAACTTCCAAATCTGATCGTCCAATTCCATCCTGTTCCGGAATCTCGGGATGAGATTCTTTTTAGGGTGGAAGGCTATGACATTCAGGTACTTTGGTTTAAAACCCACTAGATTCTAGTATGAAGTGTGTGTGTTTGACCTTTTATATGTGTACTAAAACTTTAATGTAAAAGCAAAAGGATCTTTTAGTAATTTTGGAAAACTTAGGTCCTTTGGTGCAAATTGGGTGAGAATGGTAGGTAAAATCAAATTATGTAAAGGGTTGTTTTGCAAGAAGCAAGTACTTACTTTTAAACCTCTGTGAGAAGTGAAACTACCCAAAGAATTCAAGTGGAGTGTAGTTTTTAAATAGGATTTCTCTGAAGTTTAAAATTTTGCCAAGTTTTAAGTTAGATTCAAATCCCTAACTCTTTTGAAACTGAACCTTAAAGCAAAGTTGTAGATCCTACTAAACTGTACACTTTTGCTTTTGGGCACATTTTCATTTGAGCTATGGTTTGAAAGTTAACCTAGCTTTACAGTGGAGTCCTACCTTTTTGGAAATTATAGACTAGTCCTTCTTCGTCTACCTCCAGTCCTTCCTCTGCTCTGCTCGCGCCCGTGACCCCGCCGCCCTCGCCAGCTATTTTCCCGAGTCCTAGCTGCCCCGCGCCGCTCTACTTCGTGCCACGTGCCCTCCAGCACCTGCGCCCACCGCTTCCCGGCCTTTGCTGGCCCCTTCTCGCCCCTCCACGTTGCGCCGCCGCCGCCCGAGCACGCCACGCACGCTGCCGGCTTGCCAGCCCCTGTCCTCGCTCGCTGTGCCTCCTCCTTGACTTGAAGCGCGTCCCTGAGCTCCCAGTGCACTCACTCTTGCATTCACGCACCCACATTTTAACTGTCTTTCTTCTCCCCTAGCACTACGCCTCACCGGAGCTCCGCCGCAACTCCTGCTCGCCATCGTCAGCCGCCTCTGTCGCCTCCCACCCCCGATCCAGTGCTCCAGTAGCACAGCCGCCACCCACTGATGCTCACAGGCCCACTCAATTTCCCTCTCCCGTGTTAGAACAGCCGGACCACCGCGCCGGTGAGCTCAAGCTCCGCCGCCGCTCGGTCTCACCGCCGTCCCGACGCTCCGTCACCTCTTAGCCCCGGCCAAGCACACCACAAGCACCACATCACCCCGAGGAAGCTTTCCAGCTACTTCCCTGCCGCCCTCCGGCACTCCGACCACGAGAACGCCACCGTCGTCCGTTGGAGCCCCGCCGTCCGCCCTTGTTCGCTGTCGATACGCCGCCCCAGCCCCTCTCTTCCCCAACACCGACCACCCCCGTGACTGCCGTAAGCTCCTGCACCTTTCCCCCCATTTCCCCCTCGCCACCGGTGAGCCCCCTCACTGGAATTCGGTCATCATCGATCGGATTCTCTGTGTAGCCCGGCCAAGGACCCAATTGCAAAGATTCAAAACTTTCCAGGGGCCTTTATGTGGAAAAAACAATACCCCCCATTTCAAATCAGCCAGCTTTGAAAATCCATAGGAAATTGTAGAAAAATTCAAAAATTGTCAAACCAGTTTTGTTGTACCCCAGAAGTTTAGCTCTACAACTTTTTGAGTTATTTTAAAGTTTAGCAAAAAGGTATCTTATGTGTAACTTTTGCATGCTAGCTCTATTGTTTGTGATTTTTGGTATGTAGCCATTTTAGGGTATTAGTAAGCTTGTGTGCAAATCTCACTTATAGTACTGAACTCTAGCTTGAATTAATTTGAACTTATCCAAATCAAGCTTGATATGGTTAAAATTTATTAAAACATGTTCCTAAGATTTTCATGCTTAGATCTTTTTACCATATGTTAATCTAATGATAACTAGTTCATAGATAAAATTCTCAAGATTTATAGCACTGTTTTGCCTAAGGTTTGAATTTAAACTTGAAATTTGATCTTAATTCAGATGCTTTAGTTTCTGTTTTTAGAAAATTATGAAAAAATCATAGTAAGCTTATCTGCTAGAAGTAAGCTTACCCACAAAAATTCAAGGCCATAGACTTTGTGGATTTCAAAATAAAAATAAAACTTGTTAACCTAATTCAATTAATTCAACTAATTATGATAATTGAATTGAGATACCCATAATAGGGTTAAATTCAAATTGCTTGTGCTATGAAGTTGTGTTTATCCATTGTTAGATTGCAACTTTATCGTCAAGTAAAATTCTTAACTGAAGAACCACCTAATTCAAATCCTTGCATATCATGTAGAGTCAACAACACTCGACGACGGAGACTACAAACTAGTCCCGGAACATGAGCAAGGGTTTTCTGAAGACCAAGTCAACATCGCCGAGGATATAACTGAAGCCCCGAACCAAGGTTCGGAAATCCTTGACATCCCTAACCCTAGCCCGCTCAAGAAGGCAAGCCCCGATGCATAACCCAGTATTTTAAATTACTACACTTATACAGTTTTATACTTATATGTCTATATTATGCATTAAGTCTAGGAATTGAAATGGAACCCTAGATGCATGAATCCTAGGAACCTATGTATTGTGCTTGAGTCCTTATCGAATAGATGCTCTGCTAATAGGGCCGGCAGAAGTCGAGTGATTTCCTGTCACTCGCGCGATATAGGAATTTAATGTTTATTATTCTGCAATCACTATAAGGATGATAGACGGGGTCATGTACGGTATCATGACTTGGAAGGATACCCCGTCTGTATTAATAAAAGTTGATAAGGTCACAGTGTGTGGTAGCTGTGGTCAAGTGTTTGAAAGTACTAGCCACATGCCGTGAAATATGGAAAGCGGTAAGCCTAGTAACCAATTGGCCCGAGAAGTGGACATACCTCCCACCACTCGTAATATGGTTTTTTTTGCACACGCACTGACGTGCGGGAATATGTTCCGCACTGCGGACAGGAGTATGGTCATGTAGTCGCGCTAGAGACGTACGTCCTACACATTGGATGTGCGTATGGTCCTACAGTCGCTTGTGGTGTCCCTGATCCACGAGTCGGAATGAAAGGCAAACGATTGCTTCGGAATGATCATTGGATGTTCCAAGCGTGTGAGTTAGGTTTACCCTTGCAAGGTTATGAAATTCGATTCAGAATCATCCATTTCTCGCGGAGATTGAGACTACTTGTTCCTTCTGCCACATAGAGTAAGAACAGTAACTATTGTTGGAACAATCTTGATGAATGCTAATCTCTACCTTGCTTGTCTATAATAGGTGCTTACCTAGAATGGTTAATGCAACTAGAAGCTGAAAGCTAAAACGTGAAAGTTAGATCATACTCTTTGTTGCTTTTCAGCAAAAAAGAAAACTAGAGCTTCTCAATCCTTCATGGTCTTGTTATGGGTTAAGTATACCCAATCTTGGTTAAGTCTTGTTGAGTATTAGCATACTCAGTCTTGCCAGTCTGTTTTTCAAGTATGGCCTGTGAGAACCAAATAGAAAGTCCAGCCTAGCCTTTCCCTATTCCGTTTGGCTGGTCCGTGGAATGGGATCCGTCCCCGGCTAGCAATGACCCTTCGGAATGACGCCATGTTATGGGCTGAGCGTGGTGTCAACTTTCACGACGTGTGTAGTCGTGTGTTAATTTCTTCCGCTGTGACTCGGAACAAGCTCGTATAGCTTGTGGTTGAAAACAATGTTTGTACAAGTTTACTTTAAGTTCGAAACAGTTGTGTAATAATGTTTAATTATCCTATGGACTAAAAGTTTGTGAGCTGTTGTGTGATTGTAAACTCGTCTTTGTGTGAGGTAAATCTACTTCGATCCTGATGAACCGTGGTTGTATGGGGCGGTGACCCGACAGACCAATGGGTTGTTCCGTTTGAAGTGCGTTGAGTTAGTACCACCTGCATAGTGATGACTAGCGCACTTGAGCCGGAATAATTCAGGCGGTTTTGCCACAAGATGCCTACAGATTAGTTCATCCCATCTCATAATACATTATGATATCTACGATTACCGGACCTTTCTAGCTAAATCCAGCAATTAGTATTACATCGATATTAATTATTATATGGATATTAAATCAGGCAATGCAGCTTGCTTACTAGCACTAGCTTGGCTTTCTGATTCCTTTTTATTTGTGAAGTTGCAAGCTAAACCATCGTCCTACCCCTGTAATTGTTGGTTATCGTGCTCGTGACACAGCAGCTTACGTTGGTTGAACAGTTGCTGCAAGGGAGGCAGCCGCCGAAGCAGCTAAACAGCTTCGACCAGCTCGGAAATTTTAACTTGGACCAGCTTGGGTTTTGTGAGAAAATAGAAATTGATAGAATCCTACCACTAAAGCAAACAAAGAGAAACTTCGTTCGTGGGTTTTGTGGGTTTGCTGATGCAGATACAGGCAGAATGCAATGATTCCAACAAATACATGTAACAATGGGGGGTACCCGATCCTGATGCGCGGGGGATGTTGGTGGTGATGGGCGTTGTGGTCCCCGTGTCGGCGCTCTCCGGGAGAAGCCCGCTGGTGGCAGTCTCGGAGGAGGTGCCACAGATCTGCCGGTGGTGGCAACCGCCGTGATCTCCGAGGCGGTGCACTCCGGGAGCGCGACGGTCTCGGAGGATGCGCTGCAGAGGGTGATGCTGAGCGCTGCGGTCTCTGGGGCGCTAGGGAGGGGGATTTTGTTGGTGGCGAGCGCCGTGGTCTCCGGGACGCTGGGGAGGGGGATTTCAGCAGTGCTCATCATTCAGCAGTACATCTCGTGACTATTTCTTTTCTGAAATAGCAGTACATCTTCGGGACACTAGTGAGGGGACTAAAGCAAGACGTGCCTTTGGATGGCACGTCTCAGATCATATTGAGATCCGAGACACACCTTTGGGTGGCACGTCTCGCATTAGTTCCCACCTCCGAGAAAAGCCCTGCCTGGGGAAAGTAATGCGAGACGCTCCTTACTAAGGCGCATCTCGCATTTGTCCCCACAAAAAACATTGCTTGCCCTGGCCCAACAGGGGGGCACGCGACTGTAGCGGTGGCCACAGATCTATCCACCCCTGTTGGAGGCCTCTTCCTCTCCCAATTCCTCTCCTTCCTCCCTCCTCTTCTAGGTGTGATCTTCTTCCAAGGTTAATTCTTTCTCCAAATTCTTCTTCTTCCTACATCCTCTTTTATGCTTTTTTAAGTGGATGTTGCATATATTTGGGATATATTCAAAATTTAGGAATTTTGTTTGGATTTTGCTTTTTCTTTTATAGTAGTTGGTTAAATTTGTTAGTATGCATGTATTATATCTATAGCTTATCGAACACAAGATTTAATTATTTCATCATTTTGATTTGTAGTAGTATGAGAATCCTAATGTTTTGATTTCATATTCTATATAGATATCGTATCAGAGTTGGATGTATGGTCCACGGCTTCGCAAGTAGTATATGGATGGTGTTCATGCCTTCATTGAGAACGCGAAGAAAAATATTGTGGCAGAACCGCCTGAATTATTCTGGCTCAAGTGCGCTAGTCATCGCTATACAGACGATACTAATTCAATGCACTTCAAACAGAACAACCTATTGGTCTGTCGGGTCTCCGCTCGATACAACCACAGTTCAACAGGATCGAAGTAGGTTTACCTCGCACGAAGGCGAGTTTACAATCACAACACAGCTCACCAACTTTTAATTTATAGAGATAATAAATATTATTACAAACTGTTTCAAGCTGAAAGTAAACTTATACAAACATTGTTTAACACAACAACCTAAACAGCTTGTTCAGGGTTACAGTGGAAGAAAGTTATTAATATCGCGACTACACGTCACAAAAGTTGGCACCATGCTTCGCCCTAAACATGGTATCATTCCGGAGGGTCACTGCCAGCCGGGGACGGATCCCACTCCACGGACCAGCCAGACGGAACAGAGAACGGCCAGGCTAGATTATCTGTTTGGTTTTCACCGGCCATACCTGAAAAGTAGACTAGCAAGACTGAGTATGCTAATACTCAGCAAGACTTACCCGAGATTGGGTATACTTAGCCCATAACGAAACCATGAAGGATTGGGAGGCTCTGGTTTTCTTTTTGCTGAAAAGCAACAAAGAGTATGATCTAACTTTCATGTTTTAACTTTCAGATTCTAGTTTTGTTAACCATTCTAGGTAAGCACCTATACTAGACAAACAAGGTAGAGCTTAGCATCCATCAAGATTATCTCAACAATAGTTACTATTCTTACTCTATGTGGCAGAAAGAATAAGCAGTCTCAATCTCCACGAGAAACGGACGATTCCGAATCGAGTTTCATAACCTTGCAAGGGTAAACCTAACTCACACGCTTGGAACATCCAATGATCATTTCGAAGCAACCGTTTGCCTTTCATTCCGACTCGTGGATCAGGGCCACCACAAGCGATTGTAGGACCATATGCACATCCAATGTGAAAAACCAAATTACGAGTGGTGGGAGGTATGTCCACTCCTCGGGCCGATTGGTTACTAGGCTTACCGCTTTCCATATTTCACGGCATGTGGCTAGTACTTTCAAACGCTTAACCACAGCTACCACACACTGCGACCTTATCAACTTTTATCAACACGGACGGGGTAACCTTCCAAGTCATGATATTGCACATGACCTCGTCCATCATCCTTATAGTGATTGCAGAATCGTAAACATTCAATTCCTATATTGCGCGAGTGACAGGAAATCACTCGACTTCTGCCGGTCCTATTAGCAGAGCATCTATTCGATATGGACTCAGGCTCAATACATAGGTTACTAGGATTCATGCATCTAGGGTTCTATTTCAACTCCTAGACGTAATGCATAATATAGATATATAAGTATAAAACTGTATAAGTGTAGTAATTTGAAGTACTGGGTTATGCATCGGAGCTTGCCTTTATGAGCGGGGCTAGGGTCAGGGATGTCAAGGACCTCCAAACTTTGGTTTGGGGTTCGCCGGGTCTTCAGAAAACCCTTGCTCGTATTATGAGACTAGCTCATAGTCTCTGTCGTCGAGTGTCGCTGACTCTACATGATATGCAATGGTTTGAATTAGATGGTTCTTTAGTTAAGAATTTTATTTCACGATAAAGTTGCAATCCAACAAATTGATAAACACAATGTCATAAGACAAGAACTTTAAATTCAAACCTATAATTTGTATCTTAGTTCAATTATCAAGATTAATTGAATGAATTGAATTAGATTAACACATTTGATTTTTAATTTGAGATTCATGAAGGCTATGGCCTTGAATTTTTGTGGGTAAGTTTACTTCTAGCAGATGAACTTACTATGAATTTTTCATAATTTTATGAAAACAGAAACTAAAGCATTTGAATTAAGTTCAAATTTCAAATGTGTTAATTCAAACCTGAGGCAGAGCAGTGTCATAAATTCTTGAAAAGTTTATTATGAACTACTCTATTATAGAACATCATATGGTAAAAAGATCTAAGCATGAAAACCTTAGTAACATGTTTGACTAAATTTAAACCATCCCAAGCTTGATTTGCATAAGTTTAAATTAATTCAATCTAGGGTTCAGTAATGTAGGTGAAATTTTTACACAGGCTCACTCATACCCTAAACAGACTACTCACTAAAATTCACAAGCAATAGAGCTAACATGCAAAAGTTATACTCAAGATACCCTTTTGCTAAACTTTTAAATAACTCTAAAAATATTTTATTTAGCACTACACTTCAGTAACAAAAGTTGTAGACCTAGACTTCTAGAGTACAACAAAACTAGTTTGATAATTTTTGGATTTTTCTACAAATTCCTATGAATTTTCCAAGTTGACTGATTTGAATTGGGGGGTTCTGATTTTCTACAGAAAGGCCCATGGAAAGATTTAAATCTTTGCAATCGGGTCCTTGGCCAGGTTACACATGGATGCCGATCGGTGGCGATCAAATTCCGGCGAGGGGGCTCACCGGCAGCGAGGCAAAAGTGAGGGAATAAGTTCAGGGGCTCACGGCGGTCACGGGGGTGGCCGGTGCTGGGGAAGAGAGGGGCCGAGGCGACGGTTCGACGGCGAACAGGGGCGGGCGGTGGTGCTCTGAGGGACGACGGCGGCGTTCCGGTGGCCGGAAGGCAGGAGAGTGGCGGGGAAGTGGCTAGACAGCTTGCACGCGATGATGTGGTGTTGGTGGTGTGCTTGGCCAAGGCTGAGAGGCGATGGAGCGGTGGGACGACGACGAGACCGAGCGGCGGCGGAAGCTCGAGCTCACCGGCGTAGTGGTCCGGGCGATCTAGTGCGGGAGACTGAAATTGGGTGGGCTTGTGAGCATCAGTGGGTGGCGGTGATGCTACTGGAGCATTGGATCGGGGGTGGGAGGCGGCAGCGGCGGCTGTCGACGGTGAGCCGAGGCAGCGATGGTGCTTCGGCGAGGTGTGGAGCTTGGGGGAGAGAAAAGCAGTGGAAATGCAAGCGCATGATGGCAAGGGTGAGTTCATGGGGAGCTCCAGGACGTGCTTTAGGTCCAGAAGAAGGCATGGGCACGCGGGAGCAGCTGCTGGCAAGCCAGCGGCACGCGTGGAGGCTCGGGGGGCGGCCGCGCGATGTGGAGGAGCAAGGAGAAGCCAGCGCGGGCCGAGAAGTGGCGGGCAGGGTGAAGGAGCGGCACGTGGTGCGAAGAGAGGCGGTGCCGGGGCAGCTCGAGCTCGGCACATGGCCGGCGAGGGCGGCGGGGTCGGGCAGAGGGAAATTAGAGAGAGGGGGACTGGAGGTAGACAAAGGGGGACCTAGCTGCAATTTCCCAAAAGTGCAGGGACTCCACTGTAAAGCCTAGTTAACTTTCAAACCATAGCTCAAATGAAAATGTGCCCAAAAGAAAAATTTGAATTTAACTTAAAACTTGGCAAAGTTTTAAACTTCGGAGAAATCCTATTTAAAATCTACACTACACTTGAATCCTTTGGGGTAGTTTCACCTCTATTTGTGGTTTAAAGGTAAGTTCTTGCCTTTTTGCAAAACAACCTTCATATGTTGTGATTGTACCTCCCATTCTCACCCTTTTAACACCTAAGGGCCTAAATTTTTCAAAATTACTAAAAGATCCTTTTGCCTTTGCATTAAAGTTTTAGCACACATACATAAAATCAATCATACACACCTTATACTAGAATCTAGTGTGTTTTAATCCTAAATACCTGAATGTCACAGCCTTCCCCCCTAAAAAGAATCTCGTCCCGAGATTCCGGAATAGAATGGAATTGGAGGATCAGATTTGGGAGTTGGCTTGAAGGAAGTTTGGAAAGTTTCATTGGAGGTATGATTCGGTTTCCTAAGTTGCTTCTTCTTCAGTATGATGATCCCACTGAATTTTGAACATTTTGATGGTCTCTCTTCTAGTACTTCTCTCTTTGGTGTCTAGCACTCTGATCGGATGTTCGCTATAGGTTAGATCAGATTCGATTTCAATGGCTTGGGGATCGATGATCTCGGTAGGAACTTTGACACACTACCTAAGTTGAGATACATGGAAGATATCATGAGTGGCCGCTAGTTGAGGAGGAAGTTGAAGATGATAAGCTACGGGTCCACAAATTTCGATGACTTCAAAGGGTCCTATGTATCGAGGGTAAGTTTTCCTGTTACGCCAAACCGTTGGAAAATACCTCGAGTGGGAGATACTCAAAGATATACGAAGTCTCCGATCTGGAAATGTAATGGTCTTCTTCATATGTCAGCGTAGCTTTTCTTTTGAGATTAGGCTGCTTTTAGATTATTCTGAATAGTCTTCACTTTTTCCTCTGCCTCAGTGACCAGGTCGGGTCCAAAAATTTTACGCTCGCCGGTTTGTGACCAACTCAAAGGAGTTCGGCATCAACGACGGTATAATGCTTCGAATGGGGCCATCTTGAGACAAGCATTTATCCCAATTCTGGTCATACTGAAGTACGCAGGCTCTAAGCATATCTTCTAGAATCTGATTTATCCTTTCCGTTTGCCCGTCTGTCTGAGGATGATATGCAGAGCTTCGGATTAACTTAGTTCCAAGAGCATGTTGAAATTGCTCCCTGAACCGAGCGATGAATTGTGCTCCACGATCAGAAATGATCATCTTAGGCATTCCATGGAGACGAACAATTTGATCTAAATAAATTTCAGCATACTTTTTGGCGTTGTAAGTGGTATGCACTGGAAGGAAATGGGCAGTTTTGGTTAATCGATCAACAATTTCCCAAATAGAGTCTTGTCTCTGGGAGGTGTTGGGTAAGCCAACAATGAAATCCATGCTGATATCCTCCCACTTCCAGGAGGGTATGGGTAGAGGTTGAAGAATACCAGCAGTTTTGAGATGACTAGCCTTAACTCTTTGGCAAATATCACACTCCGAGACATACTTTGCAATTTCACGCTTCATACGAGTCCACCAAAAGTTCTGCTTCAAATCCTGGTACATTTTGGTACTGCCGGGGTGCATAGAGAATTTGGACAGATGAGCCTCGTTCAATATTTGCTTACGAAGTTTATGGTCCTTAGGTACAACGATACACTCATTGAACCACAGAACTCCTTCGTGATCTACTCGAAAGCGCTTGTACTTTTCTTCTCTTTGTGTTAACCTCTGTTTCATGATTTTGACCCCTTTGTCACGCTGTTGTGCCATGACAATGTTATCCCTAAGTGTAGTTTCCACTGAGAGATGGTTCAAGCTACCTTGGGGAATGATCTCTAGATTGAGCTTTCTCATCTCCCAATAAAGAGTCTCATTAAAAGTCTCTACCGATAAGCAAGAGCAATGTGCCTTTTGGCTAAGTGCATCCGCAACGACATTGGGCTTGCCTGGATGATAGTGTACTTCTAGATCATAATCCTTGATAAGCTCTAGCCAGCGTCTTTGCCTCATGTTTAAATCTGCTTGCGTGAAGATGTACTTGAGGCTTTTATGGTCAGTATAGATATGGCACTTTGTACCCATCAGATGATGTCTCCAAACTTTAAGTGCATGGATGACAGCTACGAGTTCAAGATCATGAGTAGGATAATTCTGTTCATGAGTCCTGAGTGCTTGCGATGCATAAGCAATCACTCGGTTGTCTTGCATAAGCACACAACCAAGTCCGATTCCCGAAGCATCACAATAGATGTCAAAAGGTTTTGAAACATCTGGTTGAGCCAAAACTGGGGCAGTAGTAAGATGTGCTCTGAGGGTGCAGAATGCATCTTCACATTTCTGATCCCAGGAGAATTTAACTCCTTTCTTTAGCAGTTCAGTCATAGGCTTGGCTATTCTTGAGAAGTCAGGAATGAAACGACGATAATAGCCAGCTAGACCAAGAAAACTGCGGATCTGATGGACTGATGTAGGAGGTTTCCAGTCTAACAATTCTTGAACTTTATTGGGATCAATGGATATACCGTCACTGGAGATAGTGTGACCCAGAAATTTAACTATATCCAGCCAAAACTCGCATTTGGAGAATTTGGCGTACAAGTGGTGGTCTCTTAATCTCTGAAGGACAATATGGAGATGGTTCGCATGATCTTCCGAATTTTTGGAATAAAAATCAAAATGTCATCAATGAAGACCACAACGAATTTGTCGAGTTGTTGCATGAAGACAGAGTTCATGAGATACATGAAGTATGCTGGGGCATTAGTAAGACCAAACGACATGACCAGATATTCGTAGAGTCCATATTTGGTGGAAAAGGCTATTTTTGGAATGTCACTAGACCTGATCCTGATCTGATGATATCCAGAATGAAGGTCAATCTTAGAGGATACTTTAGCTCCGGCTAACTGATCAAATAGAATATCAATGTGGGGCAGAGGATACTTGTTTTTGATGGTTACCGCATTGAGGGGACGATAATCTACACATAGCCTTAAGCTATTGTCCTTTTTCTTCACGAATAGGGCTGGACAACCCCATGCTGAAGCACTCGGACGAATGAAACCTTTATCAAGGAGGTCGTGGAGTTGGATCTTTAACTCTGTCAGCTCATTGGGTGGCAGACGATAGGGCCTTTTTGAGATGGGGGTTGTGCCGGGTTGTAGCTCTATAATAAACTCAATATCTCTGTCCGGGGGTATTCTAGGCAAATCGTCTGGAAAAACGTCTGGGTACTCGCAAACAATAGGGATGTCCTTTAACTTAATCCCTTCTACAGCATAGACACAAGAGTTATTGCACTCCCGTTGTGGAAGATAGAGAATAGTAGTCTCATATTCGGGTGAATCTATTTCCACGGCTCGGGAAGAGATATCTAATGACACTCGGTGCCTAGTCATCCAATCCATACCTAGAAGAACATCCATTCCTTCTAGGGCTAATAACAGTAAATCTGTTTTTATCAAATTGCTACCCATCTGAATTGGGACCTTTCTATAGATTTGATTTTGTGACAGTTCTTGAACTTGTAATGCTAGACGTATATTTTGTTAGCGTGAAGTATGTGTTTGTTAGTGTAAAGCTTGTGTATGTTTATGTGAAGTTTTTGAAAATTTAAAGTGCAAGTAAAAAGGGTATTTTTATAATTACAGAAAAACCTAGGGATGTTTTTGCAAAATATAATTGGATAAGGGTAATTTCAAAATAAGTGAAAGGTGGTTTTGTAAACATGTTTTTCTTATTTTATTCCCTGTAAAAATATATATTTATCCAAAAGTTTCATTTAAAATGTATGTGTTGAAATATGTAAAAATTTTGAGTAAAGGGGTGAAAATAAGGGTATTTATGTAATTTTATAAAAGTACAAGTCCTTTTATACAAGTAATTGATTTACAAAAGTAACTTTCAAAATTACTTAGGGCTAAAGTGTAAAAGGTTCAAGTCACCATGACATGTCTATCCAATCATTATGACGAGTCTATCCCGTCATTATGACGTGTCATAAATGCTTGCATTTAGGTCCTGAATTTTATAAAGTTACACTCTTTAGGACAAAAGTAATTCAAATCCAACTTTTGTTCAAAAATTCACATGTAAAAATGCAAGTTTTGAGTTTTTGAACTTGGGCCCTAAAGCAATGTTGTAGAGTTTGAAAAACTCTCCAACTTTCGTTTTGGGCATTTCTTCATTCGGGTTTTAGATTGATGGAAATTTTGCTTTACAGAAAGGTCCCTGCAATTTTCTGAAATTGTGCATAAGTCCTTGGGGAATTTCATTCCTCCTTCTCTGCTCTCTCTCTCCCTTATCCTCTTCTGGCATCTCTATCCCTCACCGGCGGCACCTCTCTCTACTCCATTCTTATCCCCTCCCCCTCTCTCTCTCCTCCTCCACCCGGCTCTGGCAGTGCTGGCGGCACAGGCGCGCGCGTGGCACAGGCGAGCGGCGGGCGCGGCCCAGCGTGGCGGCAGCTGCAGCAAGCGCTGGAGAGCGGTGTGCGCAGCTCGGGCATGCGAGCGCAGGAGCCATGAGCGGCTCGGGTGCGCGCGGGCAGGACGCGGCGCAGGAGGCTGGCGCAGAGCGGCGCGCTCTGGCGCGCGCGTGGGGGCGCAGGCAGGCTCCAGGCGGGCGCGAGCAGGCGGCCCGAGTGACCAAGCGGCTCGGTCTGGGCGCTGGCTCGTGGGCGCGCAAGTGCGGAGCGCAGGCGCAGATGCAGGCAGCCGCAGGTGTGGAGCGCGGCTGTGGCTTGGCGGCGCGGGTGGACAGTGCGGCCCAGGCGCGCGCGAACGGAAGCTGGAGCACGTGAGCATGTGCTGTGTGCGGCGGCTTGGCTCGGGCAGGCGCTGGAGAGCGCGCGGAAGCAAGCAGCGGGCGGCCGCAGGCGCGGGTGTGGACGCGGCTCGCGCGGGAGGTGTAGCGCAGACGCGTGAGCGGTACGCGGGCCAGGCGGCGCTGAAGCGAAGCTCGCGGCGTGGCAGCGCGCAAGCAGAAGAGGACTGACGTGGCAGCGCTGGAGCAGGCTTGAGGCTCGCGGTACTGGCGCGCACGTGCGAGTGGAGCTGCGGCTGCGGCTAGCGGGCCGTGTAAGCAAGATGTGACACGGCCAAGAACGCACGCGGTTCGGGCGTGTGCGGGAGCGATGTGGCAAGGCCGGAGTGAGTGACGCCGAGCTCCTGTGCAAGGACCGACGGCGCGTAGCAGGGCTTCTGCATGAGATGTGGGAACGCGGTGGCGTCGACCCTGACTACGCCACGGTGATCTCTGGTGGTGCAGGAGTGGCCGTATCAGGGATGCAGTTAAGGTGTTCGACGAAATGCCGATGCGCGCGGGGCTGAAGAACGCGAGGGTCCTGCTGCTGGGCGAGGCGTCAAGGGTGCAGGACACCGTCGAGCGGATGTTACGATGGTGTGCAGGACGACGGTGTGCAGGGAGGTCACGCGCGGTGCGGAAGGAGCTGCAGTACGGCGGCTGCGGGCGGATCCGTACGGGAGCAACGAGGTCGCGCGTGATGGACGTTGGAGGCCGTCGAGGAGAAGGCAGCGGAAGGCACGGCCCTAATATAGGCAGACCACGATCCTCGCGAAGGCGGAGGTGTGAGGGTAGCGTGGCGAATTAGAAGGAAAAGCTACGGAACGAAGGCGACGGCTGGGCGTGATGAGCTCGGAGGAGCCACGGAGCAGCCAGACACGACGAGCTTCCTCCACCCATGCAGAGGTCGAAGCAGGAGCAGCACGACACGGGTTCGACGCGCGACGCAGGACTGATGGCCAACTCAGTTCGTTTCTGCAGGCGCGTGCGTATGCAAGGCAACTGACCACGCGCATGCAGGCTGGGGGCCGTTGGAGTGGGAGCGGAGCAGAAGCGGCGCACCGGAGATGCGACCAAGCGCGGCGGTCCTGCAGGAGGCTACGCGGGTGTGCCGACTGTGTTTCTGCAGCACACGCGCGTGAGCAGTGGAGGCTTAGCCGTGAGCAGGAAAACCCTGAGGTTCGCGGAGGAGATGGCATAGCGAACCAATCCGGCTCTATCGTCTCGTCCTAGGGGTCCACGACATCCAGCAACTCCTATTTCTCGTCGATCGCCGAGCAAGACCACGACACCTCGAGGAAGCTCGTGAACCCTCTTATCGAGCCTCTTCGGATCCCTTCGCCAGAACATCATCGCCGTGGCAAAGTCGACTATCGTCACCACGGATCACGTGAGGAATATCCCTCCAGCCATCCTCCACCATTGCAATTCCCGGCAAGCTTCTTCGTCACCCACGGAACCTTGTCACCGTTGAGCTCTTCTCATCGCCGATCCTGTTCACCACGGAAATTCACTTTCCACCTATTCTTCTCTACAACCAAGGCTACCCCAAGGTTTGCCCTGATTCACTAAATCTTCCTAATACCGGCGACCCCTTTGCCGGAACATCGTCGTTATCTTCCTGTTCTTTGATTTCCCCGACCAGGGACTTAATTGCTTCAATTTAGAAAGTTTAAGGGTGTTCCTTATAAAATTTCCAAAGCTTTCTTTATTTCAAATCAGTGGACTTCTACATTTCATAGAATTTCGTAAGAAGTTCATAAAAATACAAAATCAGTTTTGTTTGAATCCTTAGGTCAAAATCTACAAGTTTTATGTTGTGCTTTTGAATTGAAAGTCTTTGATTTGTAGTCTAAGTTAAATATTAGGGAATGAGTGCTTTATTTGTACCTTGAGTTGTATGCATGTGTTGTAGCTAAAGGGTTAATCATAGGATATATGTCTTAGGCAGAAAGGTATGATATCTAGTTAATCCTTTCACACGAGTGTTCCTATCCCTGCCATCAAGACTTTGTCCTTGTCTTGATTGCCGTTTCCTTAAGGTCCTTTTCGTATAAGGATCCCTGTTAGTTTGTGTGTATCTGCTGCTTAGCTTATACATCTCTGTAGCTATGCTTCAGCGTCGGCTATCCGTTCAGCCACTAAGCATCCGTTTCCTTTGAATCTATGATGTTTCTATGCAACAGCTGTCAGCCGATACTTTTCCTTTGATATGCTTCTACCATCGGCTGGTTAGCTGATACGGTTGTTATCTTTCTGATATCGGCTACTGCCGATACAATTCTTTTGTTATGTCCTACCCGGCTGCACATAGTCGATGTATCGGAGATGCACACACGATCTTAATAATCTTGCTATCGGCCGATCCAAGCCGATTCTAGTTGTTTTCCATATCGGTCAAATATGGCCGATCAATCCTTAGTTTTCCCATCCTTATCCACACACTTCTATCAGCCGATTTATCGACTGAGAGATCGGTTATACATACTTAAGCACATCTTAGTTAAAACACAGCTGCTTTAGGGATCATCCCTCTGTTAAAGTAGTCGATGCTTTCATCGATCAATTAGGAACCTGGTACACCTATCAATCGACTACCCAGACCAAAGTACACAACCCTAGATCAGTAAGATAGCACAGTAGACACACTTCTGTTAGGCACGACCAAAGTATATCAATCGGCTAAACCCTTGTTGTTCCAATCGGCTCTGTTGTTATCTTCAACAAATAGCCGATTCTAACTAGCTGTCCACCAAAAGCTCTATCCAAGTTTAGTTGCAGATCTTTTGTTTGTTATGTGAGTAGTAAGTTACATGAGTGTTGGATTGCAACTTTATTGTGAAGTAAGATAGTTTTATGTGCACACTTTGAATGTAATGTTGCATTGCATGTAGATACGACTACTTCTGCAAACGGTACCTACAAGATCTCCCAGGAGTCTGCGGAGGATATTCCTGAAGACCAAGTGAACGTCACCAAGGGATAATCTGAAGCCCTGAACCAAAGTTCGGAAGATCTTAACTTTACTGACTTCAGCCCCACCAGTAAAGGCAAGCCCCGGTGCATACCCTAGTATTTCAATTTACTACCATTTCACTTATATATTATATATCTTGCATTACGTCTAGGAGTTGAAATCAAACCCTAGTTGCATAAAATCTTAGAAATCCAATGTATTGTGCTCGAGTCCTTATCGCTTAGATGCTCTGCTAAATAGGACCGGTAAAAGTCGGGTGATTTCCTGTCACTCGCGCGATATAGGAATTGCTTGTTTACAATTCCGCAACAACTATAAGGATAATGGATAGGGTCATGTGCTGTATCATGACCTGAAGGTTTACTCTGTCTGTTTTGTTAAAAGTGGTTAAGGCTGAACCATGTGGTAGTGGTGGTTAAGCGTTTGAAAGTACTAGCCACATGCCGCAAAATATGGTAAGCGGTAAGCCTAGTACCCGAATGGCCTGGCAAATAGACGCGTTTCCACCACTCGACTTTTATTTTATGTTTACACGCACCGACGTGTGGGAGTACGTTCTGCATGGCAGACAGGAAAACGGGTTTTGTAGTCGCGCTACAGATGTATGTCCTACACAATTGGTGTGCGTACGGTCCTGCAGTCGCTTGTGGTGGCCCCGATCCATAACCCGGAATATGAGGGAAACGGTTGCTTCGGAACGATCTTTGGATGTTCCAAGCGTGTGTGTTAGGTTTATCTTGCAAGGTTGAATCTCGATTCAGGAATTGTCCGCCTCTCACGATGAATGAGACTGCTTATCCCTTTTACCACATCGAGTAAAAAGTGTAATTATTGATGGAATAATCTTGATGGATGATAATCTCTATCTTGCTTGTTTAGTATAGGTGCTTACCTAGAATGACTAACCAAGCTAGAATCTGAAAGCTAAAACTTGAAAGTAGGTTATACTCTTAGTTGCTTTTCAGCTGAAAATAAACCCAGAACCCTTGAAATGCCTTCATGAGTCTAGTTATGGGCTAAATTATACCCAATCCCGGGTAAGCCTTGCTGAGTATTAGTATACTCAGTCTTGCTAGTTATATGTTTTTCAGGTAAAGTCTTTGAAGACCCTACTCTTCCCCTGTCTTGGCCCTGTGCTCTTCCAGATGGTTGGTCCGTGGAATGGGATCCGTCCCCGGCCAACATTGGTGATACCAAGTGATGTCGTGCCCGGGCTTAGCATGACATCCGTCTTGACGACGTATTGTGAATCGTCGCGTATGTTTTCCGCTGCTAAGAACCTTAACTTTAACAGTTTGTAATAATCTCTCTGCGTTGAAACTTCGTACTACTTTTGGAAACTCTTGTAATGTAATTCCCTGTGATGTAAAATATGATAGTGACTGTATCTCTGGACTCACCTTCGTGTGAGGTAACCTTATTTGATCCTGTGTATCAGTGGTTTATCGGGATGTTACCCGACAGGCCAAGGGATTATACCGTTTGAAGCACGTTGGAGCCCTCAGGAATGGACTCGCGTACTTGAGCCGGTATAATTCAGGTTGGTTCTGCCACAGATTTGATGCAATTTTACCGCCAGGAGTCGCTATCATATAGGCTCCCTTAGTAGGGTAGAAATCCAAGCCTACTTTGGTTCCATATTTTGAACTGATAAAACTATGGGTTGCACCAGAATCAAAAAGTATAGTCACGGGTTGATGGTTTATGGAGAAAGTACCCGTCATTATTGGCGCACCCTCGGGGAGTTCGGAGAGAGTTGTGAAGTTCACCCTCCCCTGGCGGACTTGTACCATCTTCTTCTTGCTCTTGCCCTTGTTGTTCGGGTTGGATGTTTGCCCTTGGAAAGATTTCCTGGTTTGAGGACAATCCTTGATGAAATGGGATGGGCTGCCGCAATTAAAACAACGATTGTTGTTGTTTCCTTCATTGGACGGCGGAAAGCTTGGCCTGGGGCCTCGCTGCTGTTGTTGCTGGGGTTGTGGTGTTGGTGGCCGATTAAATTGAGCCTGCTGAGGAGGCCTGGCTACCCATCTGCCTAGTAGATTGTTTCGGGGCGGCACTCGGGTAGCAGAGTTCTGGACCAACCGATACCTTGGCGGTTGCATGTTCAAGGGTCCAGCGGGTGTCTTCCGTTTCTTTTCTACCTGGTGGGCTGAGATACAATCCTCTTGAGTAATGGCCATATTGACCAGTTCGTTGAAGTTGTCGGCCGTTACTAGGTTCAGCCGTTCCTTAAGCTTTGTATTCAAGCCATGGCAAAAATAATCCTATTTACGGGTATCAGTGTCTGCATGATAACCCGCGTATTGGCACAGGTGATTAAAAGCCTGTGCATACTGCATGACAGTGCGGGTTCCTTGGGTCAAAGTCAGGAATTCATTGAGCTTTCGCTCAATAAGTCCCTCTAGAATGTGGTGCGCTCTGAAAGCAGTCCAGAATTCATCCCATGTGACAACATGACCAGCTGGTTGCATGGCGTAATAATGGTCCCACCATATGCGGGCGGTGCCACGGAGTTGTTGAGCTGCAAAGAGTGCCTTGTTCGCGTCTGAGCATGGTGCCGATAACAATGCGAACTCAGACTCTATAGTGCGAAGCCATGCATCAGCCTCGAGGGGCTTGTCTGCTTTATGGAACAACGGGGGCTGAGTACTGAGAAAGTCTTGGTAACCAGCCGATGGATGTTCATCACGGCCTCGGGACTGGTGATGAAATTGGCCCATCTGAGCCTATATGAGCTGGTTCAGAAGTTCCGTCTGTCGTGCTGTGACTTCCGCTAGATTTGCTGGGGCTGGTGGTGGTTGTTGGGAACCGCTAGCTTGGTCTGGCCAGAAACCTACCGGGGTTCCATGTGTAGCTCCAACCATCTGAAACAAAGGAGATGTCCATAATTAACAGCATATTCTTGCTCCCATTTTCAGAAGATATACTACCGTTAAACAGATATGTAAGTCACATATTCCGTTTAACCAACTCTTTCAAAGGCAAGGATATTGGAACAAGACAACGGAACACAAGGCTTAGATTATAAGGCAGACACTGGTTGTCCTTAACATATTACATTAAGGTTGTCCGATTGCTATGGCTCAAGCCATACATACACAACATTCTACGCTAGTTACATCTGAAAGATTGACGATTTGGATGAGCTAGAAATCGTCGAGGTCGCCTACAGAAGACTGGCTGCCGGAAGAGGAGTGATCTGGCTGAGGGTTAGGCTCTGGGTTTCCGTGCTCGGAGTCGAGATCAGAAACTCCTTCGATTTCCTTCGGTTCTTCTTCTTCGCCTTCAGGTGCTACAGGTACAGCAGGGGGTACTGGCTGCTGCTGAAGTTCATCGATCTGAGCATGGGCGTCGTCAACCTCAAGGATAAGGTCGTGGACTTGCTCCTGGAGGAACTCGATAATCGTATTATGTTGAGTGATTATTGCATCACCTCTCATTGATCTGATCCTCTCAATGGATAATAATCTAATCTCGCTCTGCAATAATTTCCTCCTTTCCGTGACCAATGCTTGAAGTTCTTCTATCTCAGTGACCTATCGATCAGCATTTCTGTAGTGACCTTGAGCTATACCGGTCAACAAACTCATACCGTGGCGCAGCAAGATCTGATAGTGGTTGTGACATTCAGGTGACACACTAAATGCTAGTAGAAAGTATGTATGTTTGATTTTGTATAGGTGTTCTAACATTTGAATGCAAAGGGAAAAGGGTATTTGTGTAATTTTGTAAAATATAGGTCCTTTAGTGTTAAATGGGTGAGAGTGGGAAGTAAAAATCAAAACATATAAAGGTTGTTGTGTGAAAAGTCAAGAACTTACTTTTAACCCCAAATAGAGGTAGAACTACCCATAGGATGGAAGTGTAGTGTAGAATTTTAAATAGGATTTACTTAAAGTTTAAAGCTTTGCCAAGTTTTACATTAGTTTCAAATCCTTAGCTCTTTTGCAACTGAACCTTAAAGCAAAGTTGTAGATCTTGTTGAACTCTACACCTTTTCTTTTGGGCACATTTTCATTTGAGCTATGGTTTGAAAGTTATCTAGTCTTTACAGTGGAGTCCCTATATTTTTGGAAAATTACGAGTCAGTCCCTTCATCTACCTGCAGCCCCTCTGCTCTGCTCTGCTCTGTTTTCGCTCTGCCCAACGCCCCGCCGCCCTCGCCGGCCATGTGCCGAGCCTTAACTGCCCCGCGCCGCCCCTCTATGCACCACGTGCTGCTCCTGCACCCCGCAACCGCTCACCCGACCGCGCTGGCCTCTCCTCGCCTTGCCGCGCCGCGCTGCCATCCAGTTGAACTGCTCTCTGCCGCTGCTCGCCGTCGTTGCATCCCTTCCAGCGCCACCTCCTGCTTCTGGCAGTCACCACGCGTCGCTCCCCGGTCGACCGTCGCTCTAGTTCTCCCCGCTATCCTCCCGCAAGCGCCACGCTACCCCCGCCACTGTCCGAGCTCCGCCCGCGACCGCCACGCCCACTGTCGGCCGCCAACACTGCTCTCAACCACCGTGTCCTCTTTTAGGCCTTAAACATGTCCTAAAGTTCCTCACGGACCCCCTCTTGCGCTCACATACGTACATTTCCACAGAATTTCCTTTTTCCGACCACCACCCCCCGCCGGAGCACCGCCGCTGCCTCGGTTTGCCGTCGTCAGCCACCCACGCCGCCTCCCACCCCCAGCCTGTGCTCCTAGAGCACCGTCGTGACTCCCTGCAGCTCACTAACCCATCCAATTTCGCCTTCTCGCACCCGAGCGTCGTCTCCCGCAGCGCCGGTGAGCTCAAGCACCGCCGCCGCTCAGCCTCGCCGTCAACACGACGCTACACCACCCTTCAGCCCCAACCAAGGGCACCCGCAGCACTACATCATCCCGCGGAAGCATTCCAGCTACTCCTTCACCGCCCTCTGACACCCCACCCACCAGAACACCATGCTGCCATCGCCGCCGATGAAAACCCGAGCCACCTCCATGTCGACAACCCCCTTCTGCCCCACCTCCAGCCGAATTAGGTAACATTATAGCATCCCCACGACTCCACGATGCTTGTGCGCGCTCCATCCCTCCATGTTCACCGGCCCTTCGTCGAGTACACGGACACGCTGCCACGGCTGCCGCCATTCCTCGCCGTCGACCTTGCTCCGCCGCCTTTCTTCGTGTCCACCACCCACCAACATGTGCACCTCATCCTGTAGGTCGTGTAGGACCCGTTTCCCCTCGGCCAAACCCTCGCCGCCGGCGAGAACATGCCGGTCAAATGCCACGGCCCCTGTCTTGACCTGACAAGGACCCCATTGTAATCTAAGTTTTCGTATTAGGGTTCCAGGTGCAAAAACCCGAGGGCCTCTCTGCAAGTTTCTCATTTAGTGTCGTTTGTAAAAGCTGTCAACTTGTAAAATCCATAGGAAAATGTAGAAAGATCCAAAAATTGTCAAACCAACTTTGTTATACTCCTAAAGTTTAGCTCTACAACTTTTATTAATAGAGTATGGTTTGAAGCTGTGACAGTTCATGTGTTTGTAAACTAGGCATATAATTTGTTAGTGTGAAATATGTATTATTTGTATAAAGTTTATGTGTGTTTATGTGAAGCTTTTGAAAATTTAAAGTGCAAGTAAAAAGGGTATCTGTGTAATTACAGAAAAACCTAGGGTTGTTTTTTGCAAAATATGTTTGGATGGGAAGTAATTTGGGAAGTAATTTCGAAATAAGTGAAAGGTGGTTTTGTAAACATGTTTTTCTTATTTTATGTCTTGTGAAAATAACTATTATTTATCCAAAAGTTTCATTTAAAATGGGTATGTTGAAGTGGGTAAAAATTTTGGGTAAAGTGGTAAAAATAAGGATATTTACATAATTTTATAAAAGTACAAGTCCTTTTATGCAAATGTTTGATTTACAAAAGTAATTTCCAAAGTTACTCAGGACTAAAGTGTAAAAAGTGCAAGTCATTATGACATGTCTATCCAACCATTATGACGATTCTATCCCGTCATTATGACATGTCATAAATGCTTGCATTTAGGTCCTGAATTTTATAAAATTTCATTCTTTAGGACAAACACAGTACAAATCCAACTTTTATTCAAAACTTTACGTATAAAAATATAAATTTTGAGTTTTTGAACTTGAGCCCTAAAGCAATGTTGTAGAGCTTGAAAAACTCTCCAACTTTCGTTTTGGGCATTTCTTTATTCGGGTTTTAGATCGATGGAAAATTTTACTTTACAAATAGGTCCCTGCAATTTTCTGATTTTGCGCTTAAGTCCTTGGGAAGTTCCAATTCACTTTCTTCTCTGTTTTTCTTCTCCCTCTGCCTTATCTGTTCCCTGCCGTCTCCTTCTTCCCTTTCTCCACTGACAGCACCATCCCAATCCTCATCCACTCCCTCTCTTTCTCTTCCATCCGCAAACACAGGCAGCAGCAAGCTCGGGCGCTCGGGCGGCGCCACAGGAGCCCGAGGCGGAGAGCGCTTGGGGCCGGCGCGGCTCAGGCGGAGGCCGGCCCAAGCAGCTGCGGGCGCCAGCGCGGGCGGCCCCACGCGGGGCGCGGCGCGGCCGGCGGCGCGGCTCGGCGCGGGTGCGCGCGAGCGCGCGCGGCTCGGGCGGCCAGCCGCGGGCCGGCGCGGCGGCTGGCGAGCGGAGGCCGGGCGGGCGATGGCCCGAGCGCAAGCGCGCAGGGCACGCGGCTGGCGGCCCAGGCGGGGCGGCTGCGGCGCGGGCGCACGCGCGGGCAGGCAGGCGCCAGGCGGAGCGGGCCCGGGTGAGTGCGCGCGGGAGGCCTGGGCGCTGCGCGAGGGCGGCTCGGCGCGGCTCCGGCGGCGCGCAGGAGTGGGGCAGGCGGGCGCCGTGGGCGCAAGAGCGCAGGCGCGCGGGCGATGTGTGCGCGGCGGCCCGCGGAGGTGGCGCGCAGGGCGCGGGCTCGGGTGGCGCGTGGAAGCGGAGCGACGTGCGGGTGCTTGCGGCGCGGCAGCAGGTGGTTGCGGCCGGCGCGGGTAGCTGCGGCACCAGGTCGCGGCGCGGCGATTCAGGAGGAAGAGAAGCAATGTAGGTCTGAGTGGAACAAGTGCACGGTGCAAGCGGCAGTTACTGATTCGGTGCAACAGTGGCTTAGGGCTGGGGCGCACTGGCTCAAGCGCGGCGGCAGGCCGATGAAGGTGTGGCAGATGCGGGCGCACGAGTAGAGCAGTGCGTGCGCGGCGGAGCAGAAGCGTGGGCGCGCGGGATTGACGCGCGGCAGGTGCTGGAACGGCAGGAACGTGAGCGACGCCGAGCGGGTGGCGCGAGCGTGCAAGCGATGGCGTACGGAAGTGGGAGGTGTGGACAGGTGTTGAGCGGAGCGCGCGCGGAGGGTACTGGAGGCGCGATTGGCGCGCGCGTGTGAGTAGCTTGGCCGAGGCAGGAGTAGGCCCAGGTGGCGCGAACACGCGTGTGTGAGCACGAGAGTGACGCGGCAAGGCCAGGCGAACACAGGTTAGGCAACTGGAAGCGGAGGAGCAGCTGCACAGCGTGCAGGGCAGATTCGCACGGGAACAGCAGGGTCGCGTTTGGAGAACGTCGGAAGCCGTTGAGGAGAAAACAACAAAAGGCGCGGCCCTGACGCGGACAGACCTCGGTCTTTGTGAAAGCGGAAGAACAGTTATGGCACGGCGAGCCGGAGGAGAGGTGGCAAAGCGAAGACGAAGGTCCGAACGGATTTGGACTAGCACATCCGCGGATGTGAGCAAGAGTGTTCTACCGGTGGCCGGCTCGGCTCGATTCCGTGAGCGTGAGCGCGTGCAAGATAACAGGCCACGCGCGAGCAGAGCAAGAGCTAAGAGTATATGAACAAAGAAAGTTCAGTCCGTGGACAAGGGAACTCTAAGGTTCGCGGAAGAGATGGTATACCGAACCAATCCGGCTCTGTCATTTCGTCTCAGGGATTCACGACCTCCAGCAGCTCCTAATCTTCGTCGATCGCCGGGCAAGACCACAACACCTCAAGAAAGCTCGTGAACCCTCTCATCGAGCTCTTCCCATCGCCAACTTTGTTCGCCACGGAAAATCACTTTCCGTCTGTTCTTCTCCTTAACCAAGGTTTGCCCTGACCTGCTAAACCTTTCTAATGCCGGCGATTCCTTTACCGGAATATCGTCAGTAACTTCCTGTTATCTGTTTTCCCGGACCAAGGACTTGATTGCTATGTTTTAGAAAGATCTAGGGTGTTCTTTGTAAATTTCCAAAGCTTTCTGTATTTCAAATCAATGAACTTCTACATTTTATAGATTTTCGTAAGAAGTTCATAAAAGTACAAAATCAGCTTTATTTGAAACCCTAAGTTAAAATCTACAAATTTTACGTTATGATCTTGAGTGAAAGTCTTTGATGTGTGGTCTAGGTCAAATGTTAGGAAATGAATGTTGTATTGTGCTTATATTGTATGCTTATGTTGTAATTAAAAAAAATAATAAGTCATAGAATATATGTCTTAAATAGAGTGGTGTGATATCTAGTTAATCCTATCACCTAGAGCTCATATCCCTACCATCAAGACATTGTCCTCGTCTTGATTGCTGTTTCTTTAAGTTCTTTGTCGTATAAGGATCCCCGTTAGTTCTTGTATGTCTGCTGCATAGCCAAAACATCTCTGCGATTATGCTTTGCCGTTGGCTATCAGTTCAGCCGCTAAACATCAGTTTTCTTGAGCCTATGATGCTTCTGCGTAACAGCTGTCAGTCGATACTTCTACCATCGGCTGATTAGCTGATACGATTGTTACCTTTATAGTATCGGCTACTGCCGATACAATCCTTTGTTCTGTCCTACATCGACTGCACAGAGTCGATGTATCAGAGATACACACACAATCTTAGGGTTCTTACCATCGACTGACCCCAAGCCGATTTTGGTTACTTTTCCATATCGGTCAAACACGGCCGATCAATCCTTAGTTTCCGCTTCCTTATCTACGTACTCCTATCAGTCGATTTATCGACTGAATGATCGGCTATCTATATCTATCGGTCACATATCCTCAACCACACTCCAATCGGCTGTACGTCACCCAATGGTTGTGCTGACGTAATCGAATCTATACAATCACACCTAGTTACCTAGAATAACACTTAAGCACATCTCGGTTAAGACATAACTGCTTTAAGAATCATCCCTCTGCTAAAGTGATCAATGCTTTCATCGATCATCTAGGAACCCGATGCACCTTTCCATCGGCTAAACCTCTGTTGTTTCCAATCGGCTCTGCGGTAATCTTCAACGAGTAGCCGATTCTAGTTAGTTGCCCCCTAAAGCTCTGTCTAGGTTTAGTTCAGATCTTTTTGGTTGTTATGTGAATAGTGTGTTAGATAAGTGCTGGATTGTAACTTTGTTGTGAAATAAAATAGTTTTGTGTGCACGCTTGAATGTAATGTTGCATTACATGTAGATATGACTACTTCGGCAACGGTACCTACGAGATTTCCCCGGAGTCTATGAAGGATGTTCCTGAAGATCAAGTGAACGTCACCAAGGGATTAACTGAAGCCCCGAACCAAAGTTCGAAAGATGTTGACTTACTGACTTCAGACCCACCAGTAAAGGCAAGCCCCGGACATATCCCACTACTTTATTTACACAGCAACCTATATCTATTTATATTATATCTTGCATTAAGTCTAGGAGTTGTAATGAAACCCTAGATGCATGAATCTTAGGAATCCAATGTATTGTACCCGAGTCCTTATCGGATAGATGCTCCGCTAATAGGACCGGTAGAAGTCGAGTGATTTCCTGTCACTCGCGCGATATAGGAGTTGCATGTTTACATTTCTGCAATCACTATAAGGATGACGGACAGGGTCATGTGTTGTATCATGACCTGAGGTTTTACCCTGTCTGTTTTGATAAAAGCTTTAAGGTCGAAATGTGTGGTAGTGGTGGCTAAGTTTTTGAAAGTACTAGCCACATACCGCGAAATATGGTAAGCGGTAAGCCTAGTACCTGAATGGCCCGGCAAATGGACTTGTCTCCACCACTCGACTTTTATTTTATGTTTACACGCACCGACGTGTGGGAGTACGTTCTGCAAGGCAGACAGGAATACGGGTTTTGTAGTCGCGCTACAGACGTATGTCCTGCACACATTGGGTGTGCGTACGGTCCTGCAGTCGCTTGTGGTGGCCCTGATCCATAACCCGGAATATGAGGGAAACGGTTGCTTCGGAATGCCCTGTTGGTGTTCCAAGCGTGTGTGTTAGGTTTACCTTGCAAGGTTAAATTCGATTCGAATCGTCCGCCTCTCACGAGGATTGAGACTGCTTATCCCTTTTACCACATTGAGTAAGAAGTGGAACTAATGATGGATAATCTTGATGGATGATAATCACTACCTTGCTTGCTTAGTGTAGGTGCTAATCTAGAATAAATACTCAACTAGAAGATGAAAGCTAAAACTTGAAAGTAGTTCATACTCTTTGTTGCTTTTCAGCTGAAAATAAACCCAGAGCCTTCACAATGCCTTCATGAGTCTAGTTATGGGCTAAAGTATACCCAATCCCGGGTAAGCCTTGCTGAGTATTAGTATACTCAGCCTTGCTAGTTTTATGTTTTTCAGGTAAAGCCTTTGAAGACCCCACTCTCTCCTTGCCTTGGCTCTGTGCTCTCCCAGAAGGTTGGTCCGTGGAATGGGGTCCGTCCCCGACCAACATTGATGATACCGAGTGATGTCGTGCCCGGGCTTAGCATGACATCCATCTTGACGACGTATTGTAAATCTTCGCAAATGTTTTCCGCTGCTATTAACCCTAGCTTTAACAGTTTGTAATCTTTTCTCTAGATTTGAAACTTCATACTTCTTTGGGACAACCCTTGTTATGTAATTCTCTATGATGTAAAATGTGATGGTGATTGTATCTCTGGACTCACCTTCGTGTGAGGTAACCTTATTTGATCCTGTGTATCGGTGGTTTATCGGGACGTTACCCGACAGGCCAAGGGATTATACCGTTTAAAGCACGTTGGAGCCCTCGGGGTGGACTCACGTACTTGATCCGGTATAATTCAGGTTGGTTCTGCCACAGAAACCCAACGCTTGTTAAGTTATTTTAAAGTCAAGAAAAAGAGTGTTTTTTGTGTAACTTTTGCATGCTAACTTTGTTACCTGTGAATTTTGGTGTGTAGTCTGTTTAAAGTGAATACAAGCTTGTGTAAAAATTTCAGCATCAGTACTGCACCCTAGCTTCAGCTAATTTAATTTTGTGCAAATCAAACTTGAAAGGGATTGAATTTATTCAAACATGTTCCTAAGCCTTTCATGCTTATATCTTTTTACCATGTGATGATCCACAAAAGAATAGTCTGTAGTAAATAGTTTAGGAATTTACAACACTGTTTTACTTAAAGTTTGTATTTAAACTTAAAATTTGAACTTAGTTTAAACACTATAGCTTCTAATTTCTGAAAATTATGAAAAATTCATAGTAAGTTTATCCAATGGAAATAAAATTATCCACAAAAATTCAGGACCATAGCTTTATGGTTTTCAAAATAAAAATCAAACTAATCAAGTTACTTCAAAGTAATTCAATTAATATGATAATCGAATCAGGACACAAATAGTAGAATTGGATCCAACCCCCTTGTTTCATGAGTTTATGTTTGTTAATTTATTGGATTGCAACTTTATTGTGAAGTAAAATCCTTAACTCGAGAACCATCTAATCAAATCATTGCATATCATGTAGAGTCAACGACACTCGACGACGGAGACTACGAGCTAGTCCCGGAACACGAGCAAGGATTTTCTGAAGATCCTGCGAACGTCACCGAGGTTATAACTGAAGCCCCGAACCAAAGTTCGGAAGTCTCTGACACCACTGACCCTAGCCCCGCTCAAGAAGGCAAGCCCCGGTGCATATCCCAATATTTCAAATTACTACATTATGCAATCTTATACTCATATATTATATCTTGCATAAAGTCTAGGAGTTGAAATGAAACCTTAAATGTATGAATCCTAGGACCCTATGTATTGTGCCTGAGTCCTTATCGCATAGATGCTCTGCTAATAGGACCGGTAGAAGTCAGGTGATTTCCTATCACTCGCGCGATATAGGAGTTGAATGTTTACCTTTCTGCAATCACTATAAGGATGATGGACGGGGTCATGTGCAGTATCATGACTCAGAAGGTTACCCCGTCTGTATTGATAAAAGTTGATAAGGTCGCAGTGTGTGGTAGTGGTGGCTAAGCATTTGAAAATACTAGCCACATACCGCGAAATATGGTAAAGCAGTAAGCCTAGAACCTGATTGGCCTGGCAAATGGACATGTTTCCACCACTTGATTATTTGGTTTCTGTTGTACACACGCACCAACGTGTGGGAGTACGTTCTACGTAGCAGACAGGAGTACGATCATGTAGTCGCGCTACAGACGTATGTCCTGCACAATTGGTGTGCGTACAGTCCTGCAGTCGCTTGTGGTGGCCCTGATTCATAACCCGGAATATGAGGGAAACGGTTGCTTCGAAACATTATTTATAAAGGAATCACAAGGATATGGTGGAGTTTGTTGCAAATAAGAACTAAAACATTTAAATTAAATTTGAAATGAATCAAAATTTGAATTCAAAACTTTTTAAATAAAAGACTATAGGTTTTAGAAATTTGATCATATATTAATCATTATAAAATATCACATTAGTGAATGATAAAAGTTTTTAATTAGAGAAGCCTACACATTAGGTTTATTTCAAATTTGAAAGTTTCGAAATAAAAGAGGTTAAGTTAGAATCAAATTTGAGTTTGAAACTTTGCACAAAGGTACTTAGAGTTTATAGATTATTTATACTAATCTTCATAAACAAAACATGAAATATCAAAGTTAAGCATAAACTACCCTTAATCTTAGGTTTAAAATATAGGTAAAAATATTTTGTTTCAAACTAAACTCTATTAACAAAATTCATAGAGTTAGAAATCTAGTTTCTAACAAAACTGGTTTTGCCATTTTTTGAATTTTTCTGTGAATTGTTACGAATTTTGCAGGACAGGGAATACTCTCACATGAAATAACAGTCACCCTTTACAAAACAGCCCCTACATTTAACGGATAACCCCCTGGAAAGAAAACAATCAAAGCAATCAGGTCCAGGGGCCATGGCCTGCGGGGAGGAGCTCGGGTCCGGCCAAATTCCGGCTGTGGGAGTCGCCGGCGGTGAGAGGGAAAGGGAGGGGGAGCACGAGGAGGTCTTGGGCTACCTGTGGGTGGTCTTGGGGAGGCTCGGGGTGGCCGGAGCAGTGCTGCCCACGGGAGGCCGGGCCGGTGGCCCGAGGCGCACGGCGGCGGTGAGGTTCCGGCGTGCGAAGGAGGGAAGGGCCGGGCTGGGAGGCTGCAGTGGGGGACGGGGAAGGTAGGGGTGTTGTCAATTTGGGGAGGAAGAGGGCAGAGGGGAGAGCTCCACGGCGACCGAGCTCACGGCGGCGTTAATGGAGGCGGCAAGCTTCTGTACACGCGCGGGGAGGGTCTGGAGCGCCCTTTTATAGGCAAATGAAGCGGAAAAGGGGAGCACAGCAAGCTGGGCTCGGGTTTGGGGTTGCTACCGGGGGAGATGAACCTCAGAGGTGCAGCGGCAACAGAGACGCCGCCGAGCGGCTCTGGCAGCGCATAGGAGGAAGAAGGGGAGGGAACTGAACCAGGGACTGATTTGTGAATTCAGAGAAAAGCAGGGACCTCACTGAAAAGGACTTGCAACTTGTAAACCAGTGCTCAAATGAAGATGGTCCAAAAAGCAAAAGTGCATGGTTTTTCAAACTCTACAACTTCTCTTTAAGGTTCATCTGCATTTGAGCATTAGTTTTGGAGATAAAATAGACTTAGTAAATTTCACATTTTATGTAAGTCCTATGGATAAAAATACTTTTGCATATATACCCAAGGGTAATTTCACATATTTTTATAATTTAACCACAGATATTACTTTTTGCAACACAACCCTCTTACTTTTAAACTTTTCCCTCTATTTCTACCCATTTTGCATAAAAGGACCTCTGGTTAAAATTAATTACATAAACATCACCTTTTTTTTCCACAACATTGCATACATAAAACACACACATTTGCCATACTTTAGACATAAAAGCATACCAAAACTCTAAGGTGTGACCAAGCTAATTACCTGAGTGTCACAACCTTCCCCCCTAAAAAGAATCTCGTCCCGAGATTCCGAAGCAGGATGGAATAGGAAGATCAAGCTCGAAGATTGGTTTGGAAGAAATTGGGAAAGTTACGTTGAAGATAAGGTTCAGTTTCCCATGTTGCTTCTTCTTCTGTATGATGGTTCCACTGAATTTTGTACATTTTGGTGGTTCCTCTTCTGGTGCTTCTCTCTTTAGTGTCGAGGATTCTGATTGGATGCTCTGTATAGGTCAGATCTGGTTCGATTTCGATAGCTTGGGAATCGAGGATTTTGGTAGGAATTTTAACACACTTCCTGAGTTGGGATACATGGAAGATGTTATGGATGGCCGCTAATTGAGGAGGAAGTTGGAGACGGTAAGCTACAGGTCCACAGATTTCAAGGATTTCAAAGGGTCCGATGTATCGAGGAGCAAGTTTCCCTTTTACACCGAATCTTTGAACACCTCGGGTAGGAGATACTCGAAGATATACGAAGTCTCCGACTTGAAACTGTAATGGTCTTCTTCGTATATCAGCGTAGCTTTTCTGTCGAGATTGGGCAGCCTTTAGATTGTTCTGGATAAGCCTGACTTTATCCTCTGCTTCCATAACTAGACCGGGTCCAAAAATTTTACGCTCACCGGTTTGTGACCAACTCAAAGGAGTTCGGCATTGGCGACCATATAATGCTTCAAATGGAGCCATCTTAATACTTGTCTGATAGCTATTATTGTAAGAGAATTCTGCCAGTGACAAGTATTTATCCCAATTTTTGTCAAATTGAAGTACACAAGCTCTGAGCATATCTTCCAGAATCTGGTTTACTCGCTCAGTTTGCCCATCTGTCTGAGGATGATAGGCAGAGCTTCGAATTAATTTAGTCCCAAGAGCATCATGAAGCTGCTCCCAGAACCTAGCAACAAATTGTGCTCCACGATCAGAAATGATCGTTTTAGGCACTCTATGAAGTCGAACAATTTGATCTAAATAGATCTCGGCATACTTCTTAGCAATATACGTGGTATGCACGGGAAGGAAATGTGCAGTCTTGGTTAATCGATCAACGATTACCCAAATAGAGTCATGCCTCCGAGAAGTGTTGGGCAAGCCAACAATAAAGTCCATACTGATATCCTCCCACTTCCACAAGGGAATAGGTAGAGGTTGAAGGATACCAGCAGTCTTCAAATGACTGGCTTTGACTCTTTGGCAGATATCACATTCCGACACATATTTAGCAATCTCTCGTCTCATACGAGTCCACCAAAAGTTCTGTTTCAGATCCTGATACATCTTTGTACTGCCAGGGTGTATAGAGAATTTGGATAGATGGGCCTCATCCATTATTTGTTTATGAAGTTTATGGTCCTTGGGTATAACAATACGTTCGTTGAACCATAAAACTCCTTTAGAATCAACCCGGAAGCATTTGTATTTCCCTTCTCCTTGCATTAACTTCTGTTTAATGATTCTGACCCCTTTATTACGCGGTTGCACTAGAACAATGCTATCTCTAAGTGTGGCTTCAACCGAAAGATGGTTTAAGTCACCTTGGGAAACGATCTCTAGATTGAGCTTTCTCATTTCCCAACAGAGAGTCTCGTTGAATGCTTCAACGGATAGGCAAGAACAATGCGCTTTACGGCTAAGGGCGTCCGCAACGACATTGGCCTTGCCTGGATGATAATGGACTTCCAAATCATAATCTTTAATAAGTTCTAGCCAACGCCTTTGCCTCATATTTAGATCTGCCTGGGTAAAGATGTACTTGAGGCTTTTATGATCAGTGTAGATATAACATTTCGTACCCATCAGATGGTGTCTCCAGATCTTTAGGGCATGAATAACAGCTGCAAGTTCAAGATCATGAGTAGGGTAGTTCTGTTCATGAACCCTAAGTGCTCGTGATGCATATACAATTACTCGGTTGTCTTGCATAAGTACACAACCAAGTCCAGTTCCCGATGCATCACAGTAGATGTCAAAAAGTTTTGAGACATCTGGTTGAGCCAAGACTGGAGCAGTCGTAAGATGATTTCTGAGAAGATGAAATGCATCTTCGTATTTTTGATTCCAGGAGAATTTCACACCTTTCTTTAGTAGTTCGGTCATAGGTTTGGCTATTCTGGAAAAGTCAGGAATGAAACGGCGATAATAGCCAGCTAGACTGAGAAAACTGCGAATTTGATGGACGGAGGTCGGGGGTTTCCAATCCATCACTTCTTGTACTTTACTGGGATCAACGGATATTCCGTCACCAGAAATGGTATGGCCCAGGAATTTGACTGTATCTAGCCAAAACTCACATTTAGAGAATTTGGCGTACAGGTGATGGTCTCTTAACCGTTGAAGGATGACATGAAGATGTTTGGCATGATCTTCTGGAGTTTTAGAATAGATCAGGATGTCATCAATGAAGACCACAACAAACTTATCGAGTTCTTGCATGAAGACAGAATTCATGAGGTACATGAAATAGGCTGGGGCATTAGTGAGACCAAACGACATGACAAGATACTCGTATAGACCATACCGAGTGGAGAAAGCTGTTTTTGGAACATCACTGGGCCGAATCTTAATTTGGTGATAGCCGGAACGAAAATCTATTTTAGAAAACACCTTGGCTCCGGCTAACTGATCAAAGAGGATATCAATGCGGGGCAGAGGATACTTATTTTTGATAGTTACTGCATTGAGAGGACGATAATCCACACATAGCCTCAAGCTATTATCTTTCTTTTTCACAAATAAGGCTGGACAACCCCATGGTGATGCACTTGGACGAATGAAGCCTTTGTCTAAGAGATCTTGGAGTTGGGTTTTTAATTCAGCCAACTCATTAGGAGGCATACGGTAAGGTCTCTTAGAGATAGGGGCTGTACCAGGTTGGAGTTCTATGACGAACTCGATATCTCTGTCTGGAGGCATTCCTGGTAAGTCATCCGGAAAAACATCTAGGTATTCACAGACGACTGGAATGTCCTTTAGTTTGACCCCAGACGTAGCATAGGTGCAAGAATGGAAGGGCTTTGGTTGTGGAAGATAAAGAATGGTAGGCTCATTCTCCGGTGAACCTATCTCCACGGTTCAGGAAGAGATATCTATAGATACATGGTATTGGGTCATCCAATTCATTCCTAAGAGAACATCCATTCCTTTTAGGTCTAATAGTAATAAATCTGCCCTCATCAGATTATTACCCATTTGAATTGGTACGCCCCTGTAGACGTGATTTGAAGAGATACTACCACCAGGAGTTGTTATCACATATATCCCATTAACAGGACAAGCTTCCAAACCTATCTTAGCCCCAAACCTTGTATTGATAAAACTATGGGTGGCACCGGTATCAAACAGAACAGTAACAGGATGACAGTTGATAGAAAATGTACCAGTCATTATTGAGGTCCCCTCAGGAAGTTCGGAGAGCGTGGTAAGATTCACCCTCCCTTGACGGACTTGCACCACTTGCCTCTTGCCCTTGCCCTTGTTGTTTGGATTAGATGTTTGCCCTTGGGAAGATTTCCTAGGTTGAGGGCAATCCTTAATGAAGTGGGACGGGCTTCCGCAATTGAAACAACGATAATTGCTGTTTCCTGGAGTAGCTGGCGGAAAGCTCGGCCACAGACCTTGTTGGGGTTGTTGCTGATTTTGTGACAGTGGTGGTCGGTTGAATTGTGCCTGTTGGGGAGGTCGAGCTACCCATCTGCCAGACAAATTGCCTCGAGGCAGAGCTCGAGAAACATTACTTGGGACCAACCGATACCTTGGCGACTGTGAAATTGCAGGCCCTGTGGGTACCTTCCGTTTCTTTTCCGCTCTGTGGGCGGCAATGCAGTCTTCCTGAGTAATGGCCATGTTGACCAACTCATTGAAATTGTCGGCCTTCACTAAATTCAGCCATTCCTTCAGTTTAGTATTCAGGCCTCGACGGAAGCGATCACATTTACGGGCATCAGTGTCCGCATGTGATCCCGCATACTGGCACAAGTGATTGAAAACTTGCGCATACTGTGTGACAGTATGGGTACCCTGAGTCAAATTCAAAAATTCATTGAGCTTCCGCTCAACGAGTCCTGCTGGTATATGATGTGCTTGAAATGCAGTCCGAAACTCATCCCAAATGACCACGTGTTCGGCGGGTTGCATTGCATGAAACTGATCCCACCAAAGACGAGCATGGCCTCGGAGTTGCTGGGCTGCGAAGAGCACCTTGTTCTCCTCTGAACATGGAGCTGGTAGTAGGGCGAACTTAGACTCAATAGTCCGCAACCAGGCATCTGCATCCAAAGGCTCATCGGCCTTATGGAATAAAGGAGGTTGTGTGCTGAGAAAGTCCTGATAGTTGGCCGACAGGGGTTCACCTCGGCCTCGAGGTTGCTGCTGGAGGTGGCCCATCTGAGCTTGCACAAGTTGATTTAGAAGTTCAGTTTGCCGGGCCATAACCTCGGCCAAATTCGGAGGTGGCGGTGGTGGTTGTTGAGAACTACCAGATTGTCCTGCCCGGAATCCTTCCGGGGTTCCACGAGTAGCTCCAACCATCTGAAATAAACGAGATATCCATTATCAACCATAATCTTGCTCCAATTTCAGATAATATGCAATTATCAGACAGAAATGTGATGCATATGTTCCATTCAAACCACTTATAACAGACACAAGGATATTGAACCGGATAACCAAACACAAGATTTAGATTACTATATAGATACTGATATCCTTACATCTCACGTCAACACACTCAAACTAACACAACCTCTGCCTATGCCACACATACAACAAGTGGCTCTATAACTAGGTAAACTACACACCATCTAAATTACATCTAGTACAGCGAGGAGAGCAACAAACTAAAAGTCATCGAGGTTTCCCACTGACGATACTCTTCCAGAAGAAGAGTGGTTAGATTGGGGATTTTGGGGCAGGATCACCGTGTTCGGAGTCGAGACCCGATTCTCCTTCTATTTCTTCTGGCTCTTCTTCTTCTTCTTCCTCACTCTCACTTTCTTCTGGCACTACAAGTGGTGCGGGTTGCTCATGGAGGTCGTTGATATGATTAACAGCATCATCGAGCTCAATGGTGAGATCTTGAACCTGATCCTGGAGGAACTCAATAATGATATTGCGCTGGGCAATAACTGTCTCCCTCTCCTGGATTTGGTTTTCTTGATTGTTGATAATCACATCGCGCTGGGCTAATAGGTCAACTTGGGCATTTGTGACAGTGTGAAGCTCATTCAGCTCGTCAAGCTGCTGGGTGATAGTTCCATGGTGAGCTTGAGCTAAGTTAGACAACTGATTCATGCTTCGACGTTGCAGCACCTGATATTGATGCTGCACGTTCATGAATCGGATTAAAGCTTGCAGCGTCTCATGAGACAGATCTCCCAATAGATGACTATAATAAGAGATCCTGAAGGTCCACTCGGAGTCACGAGGATCTGTGGCTGGGAATAAACCAATCGGATAGGCAGCCACTTCTTCAGGGTGCTTGTCACAGAAAATGTGAATAGCTTCAAGTGCTGCAGACTCAAAGGTATCCACAAGGCGATGGCCAAATGTGCAAATTGTGACAGGTTGCCACAAGTAGCGAGAAGGATGCTGTGGAATGGTCATCTTCACCCTACACCGAGGAACGCCCGCTTCAACAAACTCATATCCATCATAGAGTGGGGGTGCATCATAACCAAAAATCTGAAGTGACTCCCACAAAAGGCGGGGAAAGCCCTCCCAGTGCAAGGCATTGGTATGAGCGTGTCCTTCACGATCCCAATGAATATTTGGAGTCTCAGCCATCTGAAGCAAGATTTTGAATGGTAAGATACAGAGATACAGCAACACAGAACAGGAGCCCAAAGGATTGAGGACACAATTGCATTGAATGGCTGAAATGCAATTATTTTACAGAAGACTCACAAAATAACTTTACTTGAGATAACCGATTCTGGTAACAGCAAAGGCTGGAAAACAGATGGAAAACTAAGAATTTATATAAGATACCCAACCTAAAGCTATCCTTAACACTTCATTAGCCCATTCCTAAGGCAAACAACATATCCTTTATACATGAAAATTTCCTTTTATTAGCAGATGATGCATGCACGCACTACTCGTCCTCACCACCAAAACAATTGCCGAATATGTTCGGACTTACGTAGTTAATTCCGGTGGCATAACCATACGTCTCTCACTATATATAACTAATCGATAAACCCTACGCATCCTAATAGCGTAAATGTGGTTAGTGTACCTGCAGAAGAATACACACATATATATATTTCATGAACCTTTCATGGCAGCACGACATGAAAGCGTCCCCAAACATTACTGTTCGCTATAGAAACAGCATCTGTACAATTATCGCCGTACAGACAACGTTAACATACGTCCTCGAAACAACGTATTCACGGGGGTACCGCAAAATGCGGGGGTATGAACAGCGATCGCCATACCCTGCGCCGAACCATATACCCCCAATATAATCAACCTAAGTTGGTATATTGGCAGCATCTCAAGTAGGCCACTGCTTGAGAAACAGCGTTCAGTTCGCATCACCGACGGGAAGGCCAAGCTCCCTCAGTTGGCTGAGGATCCTTACCTTCTTACCTCCGTTCGTAGATGTCGTTACAGGAAGTAAAATTGGATTGTGCAGGAATTTAAGTTTTGACTGAAAGTAGTGCTGCAAGTTAGATTTATATATATATACTCTAACTGCCACCTGATATTCTTCCCATATAAACCCTTAGGGCTTTACGTTCTAAGCACAACCTTAACGGATCCAACGTGTTTTGTAAACTCATTTGTTGGCAAACTTTTATCCAGAAAACACTTTTTAAGGGCTTTTCCGGATGTAAAGGTAAACCTACAGCTCTGATACCAGCTGTGGCAGAACCGCTCGAATTATTCCGGCTCAAGTGCGCTATTGATCGCCGTACAACTGCAATCAGCTTAACGCACTTCAAACGGAACAATCCTTTGGTCTGTCGGGTCTCCGCCCGATACAACCACGGTTCAGCAGGATCGAAGCAGGTTTACCTCGCACGAAGGCGAGTTCGCATCACAGAATAGCTCATCAACTTTTTAACTTACAATCATATATTATTACAAACCGAGTTCAAAGATAAGTAAAATTTATACAAACCATGTTCAAACTGACAAGCTTAACCGCTTGTCCAAACTCACAGCGGAAGAAAAAGTTTTACGCGACTACACACGTCGCGAAGGCGAACACCAAGCTTAGCCCAGGGCCTGGTGTCACTCCGGAGGGTCAATGCCGGCCGGGGACGGGTCCCACTCCATGGACCAGCCAAAAGGAACGGACGTTGGCCACACAAGGTTGTCCGTGGGATTTTCGAAGGTCATACCTGAAACAGATATTCGCAAGGCTGAGCATTCTAATACTCAGCAAGGCTTACCCGGGGTTGGGTATACTTTAGCCCGTAACTAGACTCATGAAGGAATTGTAAAGGCTCTGGGTTTATTTTCAGCTGAAAAGCAACAAAGAGTATAACTACTTTCAAGTTTTAGCTTTCGGATTCTAGTTGAGTATTTAATCTAGATTAGCACCTACACTAAGCAAGTCAGGTAGTGATTATCATCCATCAAAATTATCCATCATTTGTTACACTTTTTACTCAATGTGGTAAAAGGGATAAGCAATCTCTAACCTCGTGAGAGGCGGACGATTCGAATCGAATTTAACCTTGCAAGGTAAACCTAACACACACGCTTGGAATACCAACAGAGCATTCCAAAGCAACCGTTTCCCTCATATTCCGGGTTATGGATCGGGGCCACCACAAGCGACTGCAGGACCATACGCACATCACTCGTGCAGGACATACGTCTGTAGCGCGACTACAAAACCCGTATTCCTGTCTGCCATGCAGAACGTACTCCCACACGTCGGTGCGTGTGAACATAAAATAAAGGTCGAGTGGTGGAGACGCGTCCATTTGCCGGGCCAATCGGGTACTAGGCTTACCGCCTACCATATTTCGCGGCATGTGGCTAGTACTTTCAAAAGCTTAGCCACCACTACCACACATTTCGGCCTTAAAATTTTTATCGAAACAGACAGGGTAAACTTTCAGGTCATGATACAGCCCATGACCCTGTCCGTCATCCTTATAGTGGTTGCGTTAAAATAAACATACAACTCCTATATCGCGCGAGTGACAGGGAATCACTCGACTTCTACCGGTCCTATTAGCGGAGCATCTATTCGATAAGGACTCGGGAGCATTACATTGGATTCCTAAGATTTATGCATCTAAGGTTTCACTTCAATTCCTAGACTTAATGCAAGATATAAAATAGATAGACATAGATTGCAGTGTAAATAAAGTAATGGGATATGTCCAGGGCTTGCCTTCTGGAGTGGGGGTGAAGGTAGGAGTGTCAGAGGCTTCCGAACTTGGGTTCGGGGCTTCAGTTAGTCCCTCGACGACTTGCGTTGGGTCTTCTGGGAAGCCTTGGTCTTGTCCTAAGACCAATTCGTAGTCCCCGTCGTCGAGCGTCGTTGATTCTATATGAGATGCAATAAATTAAATATGGTGAAATTTAAATTTAAGATTTCACATTTCAATTATTGTAACTCATCCAATTAACATACAAGAATTCTTAAAATAAAGAGGTTTAGGTTCGAAACATTATTTATAAAGGAATCACAAGGATATGGTGGAGTTTGTTGCAAATAAGAACTAAAACATTTAAATTAAATTTGAAATGAATCAAAATTTGAATTCAAAACTTTTTAAATAAAAGACTATAGGTTTTAGAAATTTGATCATATATTAATCATTATAAAATATCACATTAGTGAATGATAAAAGTTTTTAATTAGAGAAGGCTACACATTAGGTTTATTTCAAATTTGAAAGTTTTGAAATAAAAGAGGTTAAGTTAGAATCAAATTTGAGTTTGAAACTTTGCACAAAGGTACTTAGAGTTTATAGATTATTTATACTAATCTTCATAAACAAAGCATGAAATATCAAAGTTAAGCATAAACTACCCTTAATCTTAGGTTTAAAATATAGGTAAAAATATTTTGTTTCAAACTAAACTCTATTAACAAAAGTCATAGAGTTAGAAATCTAGTTTCTAACAAAACTGGTTTTGCCATTTTTTGAATTTTTCTGTGAATTGTTACGAATTTTGCAGGACAGGGAATACTCTCACATGAAATAACAGTCACCCTTTACAAAACAGCCCCTACATTTAACGGATAACCCCCTGGAAAGAAAACAATCAAAGCAATCAGGTCCAGGGGCCATGGCCGGCGGGGAGGAGCTCGGGTCCGGCCAAATTCCGGCCGTGGGAGTCGCCGGCGGTGAGAGGGAAAGGGAGGGGGAGCACGAGGAGGTCTTGGGCTACCTGTGGCTGGTCTTGGGGAGGCTCGGGGTGGCCGGAGCAGTGCTGCCCACGGGAGGCCAGGCCGGTGGCCCGAGGCGCACGACGGCGGTGAGGTTCCGGCGTGCGAAGGAGGGAAGGGCCGGGCTGGGAGGCTGCAGTGGGGGACGGGGAAGGTAGGGGTGCTGTCAATTTGGGGAGGAAGAGGGCGGAGGGGAGAGCTCCACGGCGACCGAGCTCACGGCGGCGTTAATGGAGGCGGCAAGCTTCTGTACACGCGCGGGGAGGGTCTAGAGCGCCCTTTTATAGGCAAATGAAGCGGAAAAGGGGAGCACAGCAAGCTGGGCTCGGGTTTGGGGTTGCTACCAGGGGAGATGAACCTCAGAGGCGCGGCGGCGACAGAGACGCCGCCGAGCGGCTCTGGCAGCGCACAGGCGCCGTGGCGCGCGGGCAGGGCGCCAACAGGGGAGGGGCTAGAGCGGTGGACGGGCAGGAGGGTGACGCGTGGACGGGGGAGGCACAGGAGATGGCCGGCGGTGGCCAAGATCGATGTTCTGCGCTGGCGGCAGAAGCACCAGGGGAGCAGAGCAGGGGGGGGCAGAGGCGCCAGGAGGAAGAAGGGGAGGGAACTGAACCAGGGACTGATTTGTGAATTCAGAGAAAAGCAGGGACCTCACTGAAAAGGACTTGCAACTTGTAAACCAGTGCTCAAATGAAGATGGTCCAAAAAGCAAAAGTGCATGGTTTTTCAAACTCTACAACTTCTCTTTAAGGTTCATCTGCATTTGAGCATTAGTTTTGGAGATAAAATAGACTTAGTAATAATTTCACATTTTATGTAAGTCCTATGGATAAAAATACTTTTGCATATATACCCAAGGGTAATTTCACATATTTTTGTAATTTAACCACAGATATTAATTTTTGCAACACAACCCTCTTACTTTTAAACTTTTCCCTCTATTTCTACCCATTTTGCATAAAAGGACCTCTAGTTAAAATTAATTACATAAACATCACCTTTTTTTCCACAACATTGCATACATAAAACACACACATTTGCCATACTTTAGACATAAAAGCATACCAAAACTCTAAGGTGTGACCAAGCTAATTACCTGAGTGTCACAGTGTTGTTCTTTTAAGGACAGGTAAAGTGTTGTCTATCTTTAGTATGGTTTTAGTAGAATTCTTGTGACAGCCTTAGTTGGATTTTTAGTATTCTTCTAAATCTTACCATCTGAATTCTTATTTCAGATGGCAGCTCCTTCCAACATCTTTTGGGATCACGCAGGGCATCTCCATACCAATGCCTTGCACTGGGAGGGTTTTCTCCATCTTCTATGGGAATCACTTAGTCTATTCTTCTACACCGAGCCTCCCCAGTACGATGGAGTAGAGTATAGAGAGGAGGGTGTTCCTCGGTGCAGAGTCAAGATGACTATTTCTCAGCATCCTTTCCGTTCTCAGTGGCAGCCCATCGAGGTTGATGTGGTTGGATATCATCTCATCGACACTATTGAGACCGTAGCTCTAGAAGCCATCCACATCTTCTGCAACCAGCACCCCATGGAAGTTGCAGGGTATCCTATTGGCCTATTCCCTGCAATAGATTTCGGTGATCCTGAGTGAAATTTCTGGATTGCCCATTATGGTCATATGCTGGGAGATTCAGCTGAAGAAATGCTCCGTGGCACCATCAGGTTCATGAATGTCCAGCACCACTATCAGATCCTGCTACGCCGTAGTATGGGTCAGTTGATTGGCATAGCTCAAGGTCATTATCGCAATGCTGATCAACAGGTCACTCAGATCGTGGAGCTTCAAGCCTTGGTTACCGAGAAGGAGGAGATTATCGTAGCACGTGAGGAGGCCATTCTTCACCGGGAGGATCAGATCAATGAGATGCAATAATCACTCAACACAACACGATCATTGAGTTCCTCCAGGAGCAAATCCATGACCTTATCCTTGAGGTCGACGATGCCCATGCTCACATCGACGAACTCCAGCAGCAGCTAGTACCTCCTGCTGTACCTGTAGCCCCTGAAGGTGGAGAAGAAGACCCAGAGGAAATCGAAGGAGTTTCCGATCTCGACTCCGAGCATGGAGACCCAGAACCCAATCCTCAGCCAAATCACTCCTCTTCCGGCAGTCAGTCCTCCATAGGCGATCTCGACGATTTTTAGTTCACCTAAATCGTCGATCTTTTAGATGTACTTAGTGAAGAATGCTGTGACATAGGTAGTGAGTAGCCTACCTAGACCTAGAGCCACTTGTTGTAGTATATGTGGCATGTGTACATATAGCTTAACCTGTGGCAGTCGAACCACCCTGATGTACGATGTTCAGAACACCTAGTATCTGCGTTGTAATCTAATCCTCGAGTTCTGCCATCTTGTTCAATATCTTTGCATCTGAAATGAGTTGGTTGAATGGAACATGGAACTACATATCTGTTTAGCAACAGTTATCATCTAAAAATAGGAGTAAGAATATGGTTGATGATGGATATCTCCTTTGTTTCAGATGGTTGGAGCTACACGTGGAACCCCGGAAGGTTTCCGGCCAGACCAAGCTAGCGGTTCCCAGCAACTGCCACCAGCCCCACCAAATCTAGCAGAGGTCATGGCCCGACAGACAGAACTACTCAACCAACTAGTGCCGGCTCAGATGGGCCAATTTCATCACCAGCCCTGAGGTCGTGATGAACACCCCTCGGCTAATTATCAGGACTTTCTCGGCACCCAGCCCCCACTGTTCCATAAAGCAGACGAGCCCCTCGATGCCGACGCCTGGCTCCATACTATAGAGTCTAAGTTTGCATTGTTGTCTACACCATGCTGAGCCGAGAACAAGACTCTTTTCGTAGCCCAACAACTTCGCGGCACTGCCCGCATATGGTGGGACCAATACCATGCCATGCAGCCGGCTGGTCATGTCGTCACTTGGGATGAATTTCGGACCGCTTTTAGAGCGCATCATATTCCAGAGGGACTCATTGAGCGAACGCTCAATGAATTTCTAAATCTGACTCAGGGACCCCGCACCGTCATGCAATATGCATAAGTCTTCAACCACTTGTGCCAGTATGCAGGTTATCATGCAGACACTGATGCCCGCAAACGTGATCGTTTCCGTCAAGGCCTGAACACCAAGCTTAAGGAACGACTGAATCTGGTAAAGGCCGACACTTTCAATGAGTTGGTCAATATGGCCATCACCCAAGAGGACTGCATCTCAGCCCACCGGGCTGAGAAGAAACAGAAGACACCTACTGGACCCTCAACGGCACAACCGCCAAGGTATAGGTTGGTTCAAAACACTGCTACCCGAGTCCCGCCTCGAAACAATATACCAGGCAGATGGGTAGCCAGGCCACCCCAGCAGGCTCGATTCAATCGACCGCCAACACCACAACCCCAGCAGCAACAGCAGCAAGGTCCGCAACCGAGCTTTCTGCCGTCCAACCAGGGAAACAACAACTATCGTTGTTTCAATTGCGGCAACCCGTCCCATTTTATTAAGGATTGCCCTCAACCCCGAAGATCTTTCCAAGGGCAAACATCCAACCCGAACAACAAGAGCAAAGGTAAGAAACAAATGGTACAAGTCCACCAGGGAAGGGTGAACTTCACGACTCTTTCCGAACTCCCCGAGGGTGCGCCAATAATGTCGGGTACTTTCTCTATAAACAATCAACCCGTGATTATAATGTTTGATTTTGGTGCCACCCATAGTTTTATCAGTTCAAAATGTGGAACCAAAATAGGCTTGGATCTCTATCCTACTAATGAAGTCTATATGATAGCGACTCCTGGCGGTAAAATTTCCTCAAATCAAGTTTGTAGAAGTGTACTAATTCAGATGGGTAGAAATCTGGTGAGAACAGATTTACTGCTATTGGACCTAGAAGGAATGGATGTCCTCCTAGGCATGGATTGGATGACTAGGCACTGAGTGTCATTGGATATCCCTTCCCGAGCCGTGGAGATAGATTCACCCGACCATGAGCCTACTATTCTCTATCTTCCACAACGGGAGTACAACAACTCCTGTGCCTATGCTGTAGAAGGGATCAAGTTAAAGGACATCCCTATTGTCTGTGAGTATCCAGATGTCTTTCCAGATGATTTGCCTGGAATGCCCCCAGACCGGGATATTGAATTTATTATAGAACTCCAACCCGGCACAGCCCCCATATCTAAGAGGCCCTATCATATGCTACCCAATGAACTGGCCGAGGTAAAAATCCAACTCCAGGACCTCCTTGATAAGGGTTACATTCATCCAAGTGCTTCACCATGGGGTTGTCCAGCCCTATTCATGAAGAAAAAGGACAACAGCTTAAGGCTATGTGTAGATTATCGGCCCCTCAATGCGGTGACCATAAAAAACAAGTATCCTCTGCCCCGCATTGATATTCTGTTCGATCAGTTAGCCGGAGCCAGGGTATTCTCTAAGATTGATCTTCGTTCCGGCTATCATCAAATCAAAATCAGGTCAAGTGACATCCCAAAAACAGTCTTTTCTACCAGATATGGACTCTACGAATATCTAGTTATGTCATTTGGTCTTACCAATGCCCCAGCATATTTCATGTATCTCATGAATTCTGTCTTCATGCAAGAACTCAAAAATTTGTTGTGGTCTTCATTGATGATATTCTGATCTATTCCAAGAATCCGGAAGATCATGCGAAACATCTCCATGTTATTTTTCAAAAATTGAGAGACCACCACTTGTACGCCAAATCCTCTAAATATGAGTTTTGGCTGGGTACCTTGAAATTTCTGGGACATACCATCTCCAGTGATGGTATATCCGTTGATCCCAGTAAAGTACAAGAAGTGATGGATTGGAACCTCCAACATCAGTCCATCAGATCCGTAGTTTTCTTGGTCTAGCTAGCTATTATCATCGTTTCATTCCTGACTTCTCAAAAATAGACAAGCCTATGACTGAACGATTAAAGAAGGGAGTTAAATTCTCCTGTGATCAGAAATGCGAAGATGCATTTCAAACCCTCAGAGCACATCTTACCACTGCCCCAGTTTTAGCTCAACCCGATGTCTCAAAACCTTTCGACATCTATTGTGATGCTTCAGGAATCGGACTTGGTTGTGTGCTTATGCAGGACAACCGAGTGATTGCCTATGCGTCACGAGCACTCAGGACTCATGAGCAAAACTATCCTACCCATGATCTTGAACTAGCAGCTGTCATCCATGCACTTAAAATCTGGAGACATCATCTAATGGGTACAAAGTGCCATATCTATACTGACCACAAAAGCCTCAAGTACATTTTCACGCAAGCTAATCTAAATATAAGGCAAAGACGCTGGCTAGAACTTATCAAAGATTATGATCCAGAAGTGCACTATCATCCAGGCAAGGCCAATGTCGTTGCGGATGCACTTAGCCGCAAGCTGCATTGCTCTTGCTTATCTGTTGAAGCCTTCAACGAGACGCTTTGTTGGGAGATGAGAAAGCTCAATCTTGAGATCATTCCTCAAGGCAGCCTGAATCATCTCTCAATCGAAGCTACACTTTGGGATAACATTGTTCTAGCACAACAGTGTGACAAAGGGGTCAGAATCATTAAGCAGAAGTCGGCCCAAGGAGAAAGAAAGTACAAATGCTTTCGAATAGATCACGAAGGGGTTCTATGGTTTGTAAACAAATATTGGATGAGGCCCATTTATCCAAATTCTCTATGCACCTTGGCAGTACCAAGATGTACCAGGATTTGAAACAGAACTTTTGGTGGACTCGTATAAAGTGAGAAATTGCAAAGTATGTCTCAGAGTGTGACATCTGCCAAAGAGTTAACGCCAGTCATCTCAAAACTGCTGGTATTAGTCAACCTTTACCCATCCCTTCTTGGAAGTAGGAGGATATCAGTATGGACTTTATCGTTGGCTTACCCAACACTTCTCAAAGACATGACTCCATTTGGGTAATCGTTGATCGATTAACCAAAACTGCCTATTTCCTTCCTGTGCATACTACATATAATGACAAAAAGTATGCTGAAATCTATTTAGGTCAAATCGTTCGTCTTCATGGAGTGCCTAAGACGATCATTTCTGATCGTGGAGCACAATTCATCGCTCGGTTCTGGGAGCAACTTCAACATGCTCTTGGAACTAAGTTAATTCGAAGCTCCGCATATCACCCTCAGACAGACGGATAAACTGAAAGGGTAAATCAGATTGTGGAAGATATGCTTAGAACCTGCGTACTTCAGTATGACAAGAATTGGGACAAATGCTTGTCACTAGCAGAATTTTCTTACAACAACAGCTATCAGACAAGTCTCAAAATGGCCCCATTCGAAGCATTGTACGGTCGCCGCTGTTGAACTCCTTTGAGTTGGTCACAAACCGGCGAACGTAAAATCTTTGGACCGGACCTTGTCACTGAAGCAGACGAAAAGGTGAAGATAATTCAAAATAATCTAAAGGCAGCCCAATCTCGACAGAAAATCTACGCTAATATACGAAGAAGACCGTTGCAGTTTCAAGTCGGAGACTTCATATATCTTTGAGTATCTCCTACTCGAGGTATTCAACAGTTCGGCATAAAAGGAAAACTTGCTCCTCGATACATCGGACCCTTTGAAATTCTTGAAATCTGTGGACCCGTAGCTTATCGTCTTCAACTTCCTCCTCAATTAGTGGCCATTCATGATATCTTCCATGTACCTCAACTTAGGAAGTGTGTTAAAGCTCCTACTGAGATTGTCAATTCCCAAGCCATCGAAATCGAATCTGATCTAACCTATACAGAGCATCCAATCAAAGTGCTAGACACCAAAGAGAGAAGCACTAGAAGAGAAACTATCAAGATGTTCAAAATTCAGTGGAACCATTACACTGAAGAAGAAGCGACTTGGGAAACCGAATCCTATCTTCAACGAAATTTCCCAGATTTCCTTCAAATCAATTCCCAACTATGATCGCTCAATTCCATTCTGTTCCGGAATCTTGAGACGAGATTCTTTTTAGGGGGGAAGGCTAGTAGAAAGTATGTATGTTTGATTTTGTATAGGTGTTCTAACATTTGAATGCAAAGGGAAAAGGGTATTTGTGTAATTTTGTAAAATATAGGTCCTTTAGTGTTAAATGGGTGAGAATGGGAAGTAAAAATCAAAACATATGAAGGTTGTTGTGTGAAAAGTCAAGAACTTACTTTTAACCCCAAATAGAGGTAGAACTACCCATAGGATGCAAGTGTAGTGTAGAATTTTAAATAGGATTTACTTAAAGTTTAAAGCTTTGCCAAGTTTTACATTAGTTTCAAATCCTTAGCTCTTTTGCAACTGAACCTTAAAGAAAAGTTGTAGATATTGTTGAACTCTACACCTTTTCTTTTGGGCACATTTTCATTTGAGCTATGGTTTGAAAGTTATCTAGTATTTACAGTCAAGTCCCTGCATTTTTGGAAAATTACAAGTCAGTCCCTTCGTCTACCTCCAGCCCCTCTGCTCTGCTCTGCTCTGCTCTGTTTTTGCACTTATCCACAAAAATTGAAGACCATAGCCTTTATGGTTTTCAAAATAAAAATCAAACTAATCAAATTACTTCAAAGTAATTCAATTAATATGATAATCGAATCAGGACACAAATAGTAGAATTGGATCCAACCCCCTTGTTTCATGAGTTTATGTTTGTTAATTTATTGGATTGCAACTTTATTGTGAAGTAAAATCCTTAACTCGAGAACCATCTAATCAAATCATTGCATATCAGGTAGAGTCATCGACACTCGACGACGGAGACTACGAGCTAGTCCCGGAACACGAGCAAAGATTTTCTAAAGATCCTGCGAATGTCGCCAAGGTAATAGCTGAAGCCCCGAACCAATGTTCGGAAGTCTCTGACACCACTGACCCTAGCCCCGCTCAAGAAGGCAAGCCCCGGTGCATAACCCAATATTTCAAATTACTACATTATGCAATCTTATACTTATATATTATATCTTGCATTAAGTCTAGGAGTTGAAATGAAACCTTAAATGCATGAATCCTAGGAACCTATGTATTGTGCTTGAGTCCTTATCGCATAGATGCTCTGCTAATAGGACTGGTAGAAGTCGGGTGATTTCCCGTCACTCGCGCGATATAGGAGTTGAATGTTTACCTTTCTGCAATCACTATAACGATGATGCACGGGGTCATGTGCAGTATCATGACTCAGAAGGTTACCCCGTCTGTGTTGATAAAAGTTGATATGGTCACAGTGTGTGGTAGTGGTGGCTAAGCATTTGAAAGTACTAGCCACATACCACGAAATATCGTAAAGCGGTAAGCCTAGTACCTGATTGGCCCGGCAAATGGATATGTCTCCACCACTAGATTATTTGGTTTCTGTTGTACACACGCACCGATGTGTGGGAGTACGTTCTGCATAACAGACAGGAGTACGATCATGTAGTCGCGCTACAGACGTATGTCCTGCACAATTGGTGTGCGTACGATCTTGCAGTCGCTTGTGGTGGCCCTGATCCATAACCCGGAATATGAGGGAAACGGTTGCTTTGGAACAATCTTTGGATGTTCCAAGCGTGTGAGTTAGGTTTACCCTTGCAAGGTCTAGAAATTCGATTCAGAATTGTCCGTTTCTCGCAGAGATTGAGACTGCTTATTCCTTCTGCCACATGGAGTAAGAACAGTAACCATTATGGAATAATCTGGATGGATGTTAATCTCTACCTTGTTTGTCTAGAATAGGTGCTTACCTAGAATGGTTAATGAGACTAGAATCTGAAAGCTAAAACATGAAAGTAGATTATACTTTTTGTTGCTTTTCAGCTGAAATTAAACTCAGAATCATTACAAGCCAGTATAAGACTAGCTACATGGCTAAGTATACCATGACCCGGTTAAGTCTTGCTGAGTATTAGCATACTCAGTCTTGCTAGTCTATTTTTCAGGTATGACCTTTGAAAACCCCTCCTAAATGATGCCATGCTTCGGGCTATGTGTGGTGTCAACCTTCGTGACGTGTGTAGTCGCATATTGACTTTTCTTCCGCTGTGAACTTGACAAGCATGTTTAGCTTGTCGTTTAAAACAATGTTTGTTTATTACCTTAAGTTTGAAACGGTTTGTAATAATGTTTAATATTCTGTGAATTAAAAGTTGGTGAGCTGTTGTGCGATTGTAAACTCACCTTCGTGCGAGGTAAACCTGCTTCGATCCTGTTGAATCGTGGTTGCATCGGGCAGAGACCCGATAGACCAATGGGTTGTTCCGTTTGAAGTGCGTTGAGTTAGTATCAGCTGTATAGCGATGACTAGCGCACTTGAGCCGGAATAATTCAGGCGGTTCTGCCACAGTGGTGCTAGGCATTCATGAACCTGATGGTACCATGGAGTGTCTCTTCGGCTAAATCTCCCAGCATGTGGCCATAATGAGCTATCCGGAAATTCCACTCGGGATCACTGGAATCTATTGCAGGAAAAAGGCCGATAGGATGCCCGGCAACTTCCATGGGATACTGGTTGCAGAAAGTGTGGATGGCCTCAAGAGCTGCGGTCTCAATAGTGTCAACAAGATGATAGCCCACCACATCGACTTTGATGGGCTGCTAGTGAGAACGAAAAGGGTGCTGAGGAATGGTCATCTTAACTCTGCACTAAGGAACACCTTCCTCTCTATACTCCACTCCATCATACTGTGGGGGCTCGGTGTAGAAGAATAGCCTAAGTGATTCCCATAAGAGATGGGGAAAACCCTCCCAGTGCAAAGTATTTGTATGGAGATGCCCTGCATGATCCCAAAAGACGTTTGAAGGGGCCGCCATCTGAAGCAAGAATTCAAATGGTGAGATTTGGAAGGATATCGAGAACTCTACTAAGGCTGCCACAAGAATCCTATTGAAACCACACTAGAGATAGACAACACTCTATATGTCCTTGAAAGAACAACACATTCAATGCACTCACTTTGCTTGATGATGGATTATGCATGCACGTACTATTTGACCTCACAATAAAAACAATTGCCGAATATCTTCGGACTTACGTGGTTAGTTTCGGTGGCATAATACATACGTCTCTCCCTAATAACTAGTCAGTAAGTCCTATTCATCGAAATCCTCTTAATCGTGGTTAGTGTACCTGCAGAAGACCATATTTATATATCATGAACCTTTCATGGTAGCACAACATGAAAGCATCCCCAAATAGTACTGTTCACTATAGAAACAGTATCCGTAAAATTTCCGCCGTACGGACAACGTTAGCATATGTTACATCTGTAACATATTCACGGGGTACCGTATAGAATGGGGGTATGAATAGCGATCACCATACCCTGTGCCGAACCATATACTCCCAATATGATCAACTAATTGTTAATATATTGGCAGCATCTCAAGTAAGCCACTGCTTGAGAAACAGCGTTCTGTTCGCATCTCCGACGGGAAGACCAATCTCCCTTAGTTGGCTGAGGATCCTTACCTTCTTACCTTCTTGTCTCAACGTTGAGGAACAGATAATACAAATAGAAATCTAGGGTTGGTTGTGCTCAAAAGTAAGTTTTGACAGAAAGTAGTGCTGCAAGTTAGAGCTGAACTATACACATATACATATTAATAGCCACCTAATTACTCCCATATAAACCCCTACGGCATTATTTTCTAGGCACCATCCTTAACGAATCCAACATACTCTCCAAATTCTTTTGTTAAGCCAAATTTTATCCTGAAAAACATTTTCAAGAGCTGCTGCAGTTGTAAGAGTAAACCTAAAGCTCTGATACCAGTTATGGTAGAACCGCCTGAATTATTCCGGCTCAAGTGCGCTAGTCATCGCTATACAGACGATACTAATTGAACACACTTCAAATGGAACAACCCATTAGTCTGTCGGGTCTCCGCCCGATACAACCACGGTTAAACAGGATCAAAGTAGGTTTACCTCGCACGACGGCGAGTTTACAATCACACCACAACTCACCAACTTTTAATTCACAGAGATAATAAACATTATTACAAACTGTTTCAAGCTGAAAGTAAACTTATACAAACATTGTTTAACACACAAGCTAAACAGCTTGTTCAGGGTTACAGCGGAAGAAAGTTATTAACATCGCGACTACACGTCGCAAAAGTTGGCACCATGCTTCGCCCTAAACATGGCGTCATTCCAGAGGGTCACTGCCAGCCGGGGACGGATCCCACTCCACGAACCAGCCAAACAGAACAGAGAACGGCCAGGCTAGATTATCTATTTGGTTTTTACCGGCCATACCTGAAAAGCAGACTAGCAAGACTGAGTATGCTAATACTCAGCAAGACTTACCCGAGATTGGGTATACTTGGCCCATAACAAAACCATGAAGGATTGGGAGGCTCTGGTTTTCTTTTTGCTGAAAAGCAACAAAGAGTATGATCTAACTTTCATGTTTTAGCTTTCAGATACTAGTTTTGTTAACCATTCTAGGTAGAGCTTAGCATCCATCAAGATTATCTCAATAATAGTTACTGTTCTTACTCTATGTGGCAGAAGGAATAAGCAGTCTCAATCTCCGCGAGAAACGGACGATTCCGAATCGAGTTTCATAACCTTGCAAGGGTAAACCTAACTCACACGCTTGGAACATCCAATGATCATTCCGAAGCAACCATTTGCCTTTCATTCCGACTCGTGGATCAGGGCCACCACAAGCGACTGTAGGACCATACGCACATCCAATGTTCAGGACATACGTCTGTAGCGCGACTACATGACCGTACTCCTGTCCGCTGCGTGGAACGTACTCCCGCACGTCGGTGCGTGTGAAAAACTAAATTACGGGTGGTGGGAGGTATGTCCACTCCTCGGGCCAATTGGTTACTAGGCTTACCGCTTTCCATATTTCATGGCATGTGGCTAGTACTTTCAAACGCTTAACCACAGCTACCACACACTGCGACCTTATCAACTTTTATCAACACGGCGGGGTAACCTTCCAAGTTATGATATTGCACATGGCCCCGTCCATCATCCTTATAGTGATTGCAGAATCGTAAACATTCAACTCCTATATCGCGCGTGTGACAGGAAATCACTCGAGTTCTGCCGGTCCTATTAGCAGAGCATCTATTCGATATGGACTCAGGCTCAATACATAGGTTACTAGGATTCATGCATCTAGGGTTCCATTTCAACTCGTAGATGTAATGCATAATATAGATATATAAGTATAAAACTGTATAAGTGTAGTAATTTAAAGTACTAGATTATGCATCGGGGCTTGCCTTTTTGAGCGGGGCTAGGGTCAGGGATGTCAAGGACTTCCGAACTTTGGTTTGCGGCTTCAGTTAAACTCTCGACGACGTTCACCGGGTCTTCAGAAAACCCTTGCTCGTGTTCCGAGACTAGCTCGTAGTCTCCGTCGTCGAGTATCGCTGACTCTACATGATATGCAATGGTTTGAATTAGATGGTTCTTTAGTTAAGAATTTTATTTCACGATAAAGTTGCAATCCAAAAAATTGATAAACACAACGTTATAAGACAAGAACTTTAAATTCAAACCTATTATTTGTATCTTAGTTCAATTATCAAGATTAATTGAATGAATTGAATTAGATTAACATGTTTGATTTTTACTTTGAGATTCACAAAGGCTATGGCCTTGAATTTTTGTGGGTAAGTTTACTGCTAGCAGACGAACTTACTATGAATTTTTCATAATTTTCTAAAAATAGAAACTAAAGCTTTTTGAATTAAGTTCAAATTTTAAGTTTAAATTCAAACCTTAGGCAGAGCAGTGTCATAAATTCTTGGAAAATTTATTATGAACTACTCTATTACAGAATATCATATGGTAAAAAGATCTAAGCATCAAAACCTTAGTAACATGTTTGACTAAATTTGAACCATCCCAAGGTTGATTTGCATAAGTTTAAATTAATTCAATCTAGGGTTCAGTACTGTAGGTGAAATTTTTACACAGGCTCACTCATACCCTAAACAGACTACTCACTAAAATTCACAAGCCGGCGGCACGCGTGGAGAGAAAAGCAGTGGAAATGCAAGCGCGTGATGGCAAGAGTGAGTTCGTGGGGAGCTCCAGGACGTGCTTTAGGTCCAGAAGAAGGCACGGGAGCAGATACTGGCAAGCCGGCGGCACGCGTGGAGGCTCAGGCGGCGGCGGCGCAACATGGAGGAGCAAGGAGAGGCCAGCGCGGGCCGGGAAGCGGCGAGCGGGGTGCAGGAGCGGCACCGTGGCGCGAAGAGAGGCGGTGTGGGGGTAGCTGGAGCTCGGCATATGGCCGGCGAGGGCAGCAGGGTCGGGCAGAGAGAAAACAGAGAGAGGGGGACTGGAGGTAGATGAAGGGGGACCTAGCTGCAATTTTCCGAAAGTGCAGGGACTCCATTGTAAAGCCTAGTTAACTTTCAAACCATAGCTCAAATGAAAATGTGCCCAAAAGAAAAAGTGTAGGGTTTAGTAAGATCTACAACTTTGCTTTAAGGTTCAGTTGTAAAAGAGCTAAGGATTTGAATTTAATTTAAAACTTGGCAAAGTTTTAAACTTCGGAGAAATCCTATTTAAAATCTACACTACACTTGAATCCTTTGGGGTAGTTTCACCTCTATTTGTGGTTTAAAGGTAAGTTCTTGCCTTTTTGCAAAACAACCTTCATATGTTGTGATTTTACCTCCCATTCTTACCCTTTTAACACCTAAGGGCCTAAATTTTCCAAAATTACTAAAAGATCCTTTTGCCTTTGCATTAAAGTTTTAGCACACATACATAAAATCAATCATACACACTTTATACTAGAATCTAGTATGTTTTAATCCTAAGTACCTGAATGTCACAGATATGGTGGACAATGGTAGACAGTATCTTTATTGCCCATGAAAGAATTGCAAAAATGAGAAGAGATATCTTCAAGAGGATGTGTTGAAATCACACTTGATCAAATGTGGATTCATGGAGGATTATCGATGTTGGAATAAAGACGGTGAAGATGGACTTAATGAAGTAGAGAGTAGGGATTCCTACGTGGAGAGGGAGGTCCCTACCGTTGTCAAAGAAGAGGACGACGATGTGGACGAGGCGGATATACTAGGGTTGAGCAATGACGACATCATGGATCAGGTAGTAATCAAACTTGGCCCCATAATAAAGCTTACAATTAGTATAATAAGGTCATGCTAATATGACTTTTCATGTTCGGCTTGACAGGTTGATAACATAGAGGAGATGGTTTGCAATGTTGAGATACACGGTGATGATGAGTATAAAGGAGGTGAATTCACAAAGTACAAGAGGATGATCGAAGACTCTAAGAAACCTTTCTATCCTGGTTGTGCATTGAATTACTCAAGGCTATTTGCAATGGTGAAGCTTTTCCAGTTGAAAGCAAGCAACGGATGGAGTGATGGAAGTTTAAAGGAGTTGTTAACACTCCTTAAGGACATGCTTCCACAAGGCAACACCATCCCTGAGACCGTTTATGAGGCCAAACAGATTATCTGCCCATTGGGATTGGAGGTGGGAAAGATCCATGTGTGCAAGAATGATTGCATTCTCTATCGTTGCTCGGATTATCAGGACCTTGAGAAGTGCCCTATTTGTGGACTCGATTGATTCAACCGTAGAAAAGATGGTGGTGATGATGAGGACTGCAATAGAAGGCGGAACTGAAAAGGTGTTTTGGTACTTTCCAATCATTCCTCGATTGGTGCGCTGCTTTGCAAACAAAAAGGAGTCAGAATTGTTGTGATGGCACAAGGAAAGCATAAGGGTGATGGGTTGATAAGACATCTTGCTGATGCCACACAATGGCGGAACATTGATTCGCGAAATCCTGAAGTTGTGGAAGATCTGAGGAATATTAGGATTGCAATGAGCACAGTTGGCATGAACCCATTCATGAACACTAGCACACATAGCACCTGGCCAATTGTTCTAAGGAATATTAAGTCTAGGAGTTGAAATGGAACCCTAGATGCATGAATCCTAGTAACCTATGTATTGAGCCTGAGTCCATATCAAATAGATGCTCTGTTAATAGGACCGGCAGAAGTCGAGTGATTTCCTGTCACTCGCGTGATATAGGAATTGAATGTTTACTACTCTGCAATCACTATAAGGATGATCGACGGGGTCATGTGCAGTTTCATGACTTGGAAGGTTACCCCGTCTATGTTGATAAAAGTTGATAAGGTCGCAATGTGTGGTAGCTGTGGTTAAGCGTTTGAAAGTACTAGCCACATGCCGTGAAATATGGAAAGCGGTAAGCCTAGTAACCAATCGGCCCGAGGAGTGGATATACCTCCCACCACTCGTAATTTTGTTTTTCACATGCACCGACGTGCGGGAATACGTTCTGCTCAGCGGACTGGAGTACAGTCATGTAGTCGCGCTACAAATGTACGTCCTACACATTGGATGTGTGTATGGTCCTACAGTCGCTTGTGGTGGCCCTGATCCACGAGTCGGAATGAAAGGCAAACAGTTTCTTTGGAACGATCATTGGATGTTCCAAGCGTGTGAGTTAGGTTTACCCTTGCAAGGTTATGAAACTCGATTCAGAATCGTCCGTTTCTCGCGGAGATTGAGACTGCTTATTCCTTCTGCCACATAGAGTAAGAACAGTAACTATTGTTAGAATAATCTTGATGGATGTTAATCTCTATCTTGTTTGTCTAGAATAGGTGCTTACCTAGAATGGTTAATGCAACTAGAAGCTGAAAGCTAAAACATGAAAGTTAGATCACACTCTTTGTTGCTTTTCAGCTGAAATTAAATCCAGAACCGTTACAAGCCTTCATAAGTCTAGTTACATGGCGAAGTATACCATGAAACGGGTAAGTTTTGCTGAGTATTAGCACACTCAGTCTTGCTAGTCTGTCTTTCAGGTATGGCCAGTGTGAACCAAACGGATTGTCCAGCCTGGCCATCCTCTATTCCGTTTGGCTAGTCCGTGGAATGGGATCCGTCCCCGGCCGGCAATGACCCTCCGGAATGACACCATGTTTCGGGCTGAGCGTGGTGTCAACTTTCGCGACGTGTGTAGTCGCGTGTTATTTCCTTCCGCTGTGACTCTGAACAAGCTTGCGTAGCTTGTTGTTTTAAACAATGTCTGTATAAGTTTACTTAAGTTTGAAACATATTGTAATAATGTTTAATATTTCTGTAAATTAAAAGTTGATGAGCTGTGGTGTGATTGTAAACTCGCCTTCGTGCGAGGTAAACCTACCTCGATCTTGTGTAACCGTGGTTGAATCGAGCGGTGACCCGACAGACCAATGGGTTGTTCCGTTTGAAGTGCGTTGAGTTAGTATCGTCTGTATAGCGATAACTAGCTTACTTGAGCCGGAATAATTCAGGCGGTTCTGCCACAGCTGGTATCAAAGCTGTAGGTTTACTTTTACAATCGACACTAAAACTGCAACAGCTCTTAAAAATGTTTTCAGGATAAAATTTGTTTAAGGAAAGAGTTTACAAATTGCGTTGGAATCGTTAAGGTTGGTGCTTAGATCGTAAAGCCCTAAGGGTTTATATGGGAGTAATCAGGTGGCTACTAGTATATATATGCGTATAGTTCAGCTCTAACTTGCAGCACTACTCTCTGTTAAAACTTACTTTCGAGCACAACCAACCCTAGATAATGATTCGTATTGTCTGTTCCTCAACGTTGAGGCAAGAAGGTAAGAAGGTAAGGATCCTCAGCCAACTGAGAGAGATTGGCCTTCCCGTCGGTGATGCGAACCGAACGCTGTTTCTCAAGCAGTGGCTTACTTGAGATGCTGCCAATATATCAACGATTAGTTGATCATATTGGGAGTATATGGTTCGGCACAGGGTATGGTGATCGCTGTTCATACCCCAATTTTAAACGGTACCCGCCGTGAATACGTTGCAGATGTAACGTATGCTAACGTCGTCCGTACGGCGGAAATTGTACGGATACTGTTTCTATAGTGAACAATACTGTTTGGGGACGCTTTCATATCGTGCTGCCATGAAAGGTTCAGATTATATAAATATGGTCTTCTGCAGGTACACTAACCACGATTAAGAGGTTAAGACGGATAGGACTTATCAACTAGTTATTAGAGAGAGACGTATGTGTTATGCCACCGAAATTAACCACGTAAAGTCCGAAGATATTCGGTAATTGTTTTGGTTGCGAGGACGAATAGTACGTGCATGCATAATCCATCATCAAGCAAAGTGAGTGCATTGAATGTGTTGTTCTTTTAAGGACATATAGAGTGTTTTCTATCTCTAGTGTGATTTCAATAGGATTCTTGAGGTAGCCTTAGTTGAGTTTCCGGCATCATTCAAAATCTCATCATCTGAATTCTTGTTTCAGATGGCGGCTCGTTCAAATGTCTTTTGGGATCATGCAGGGCATCTCCATACCAATGCCTTGCACTGGGAGGGTTTTCCCCGTCTCTTATGGGAATCACTTAGGCTATTCTTCTACACCGAGCCCCCACAGTATGATGGAGTGGAGTATAGAGAGGAAGGTGTTCCTCGGTGTAGAGTTAAGATGACCATTCCTCAGCACCCTTTTCGTTCTCACTGGCAGCCCATCAAAGTCGATGTGGTTGGCTATCGTCTCGTTGACACCATTGAGAACGCAGCTCTTGAGGCCATCCACACTCTCTGCAGCCAGCATCTCATGGAAGTTGCCGGGCATCCTATCGGCCTATTCCCTACAATAGATTCCAGTGATCCTGAGTGGAATTTCCGGATAGCTCATTATGGCCACATGCTGGGAGAGTTGGCCGAAGAGACACTCCGTGGTACTATCAGGTTCATGAATGTTCAGCACCACTATTAGATCTTGCTGCGCCGCAGTATGAGTCAGTTGACTAGTATAGCTCAAGGTCACTATAGAAATGCTGATCGACAGGCCACTCAGATAGAAGAACTTCAAGCATTGGTCATGGAAAAGGTGGAAATTATCACAGATCGAAACGAGACTATTCTCCAACGGGAGGATCAGATCAATGAGATTGATGCAATAATCACTCAACGTAACATGATTATTGAGTTCCTCCAGGAGCAAGTCCACAATCTTATCCTTGAGGTTGATGATGCCCTCACTCACATCGACGAACTCCAGCAGCAGCCAGCACCTCCTGTTGTACCTGTAGCACCTGAAGGCGAAGAAGAAGAACCCGAGGAGATTGAGGGAGTTTCTAATCTCGACTCCGAGCACAGAAACCCAAAGCCTAACCCTCAGTCAGATCACTCCTCTTCCGGCAGCTAGTCCTCCTAGGCATGGATTGGATGACCAGGCACCGAGTGTCATTGGATATCTCTTTTTAAGCCGTGGAGATAGATTCACCCGACCATGACACTACTATTCTCTATCTTCCACAACGGGAGTGCAATAACTCTTGTGCCTATGCTGTAGAAGGGATTAAGTTAAAGGGCATCCCTATTGTTTGCGAATACCCAGATGTTTTTCCAGATGATTTGCCTGGAATGCCCCCAGACAGAGATATTGAGTTTATCATAGAACTACAACCCGGCACAGCCCCCATCTCTAAAAGACCCTATCGTATGCCACCGAATGAGCTGACAGAGTTAAAAATCCAACTCCACAACCTCCTTAATAAGGGTTACATTCGTCCGAGTGCTTCACCATGGGGTTGTCCAGCCCTGTTCATGAAAAAGAAGGACAATAGCCTAAGGTTATGTGTAGATTATCATCCCCTCAATACGGTAACCATAAAAAAAAAGTATCCTTTACCCCACATTGACATTCTATTTAATCAGTTAGCCGGAGCCAAAGTATTCTCTAAGATTGACCTCCGCTCCGGATATCATCAAATCAAGATTAGGCCAAATGACATTCCAAAAATAGTCTTTTCCACCAGATATGGACTCTATGAATATCTGGTCATGTCGTTTGGTCTTACCAATGCACCAGCATACTTCATGTATCTCATGAACTCTGTCTTCATGCAAGAACTTGACAAATTCGTAGTGGTCTTCATTGATGACATTCTGATCTACTCTAAAAATCCGGAAGATCATGCGAAACATCTTCATGTTGTTCTTCAAAGATTGAGAGACCACCACTTGTATGTCAAATTCTCCAAATGCGAATTTTGGCTGGATACTGTTAAATTTCTAGGACATACCATCTCCAGTGACGGTATATCCGTTGATCCAAGTAAAGTTCAAGAAGTGATGGACTGGAAACCTCCTACGTCAGTCCATCAGATCCGCAGTTTTCTTGGTCTAGCTGGCTATTATCGTCGTTTTATTCTTGACTTCTCAAGAATAGCCAAACCTATGACCGAACTGCTAAATAAAGGAGTTAAATTTTCCTGGGATCAGAAATGTGAGGATGCATTTCACACCCTCAGAGCACATCTCACTACTGCCCCAGTCCTGGCTCAACGAGATGTTTCAAAACCCTTTGACATTTATTTTGATGCTTCGGGAATCGGATTTGGTTGTGTGTTTATGCAAGACAACCGAGTGATTGCTTATGCATCGTGAGCACTCCGGACTCATGAACAGAACTTTTGGTGAACTCGTATGAAGCGGAAATTGCTAAGTATGTCTCGGAGTGTGATATTTGCCAAAGGATTAAGGCCAGTCATCTCAAAACTACTGGTATTCTTCAACCTTTACCCATTCCCTCCTGGAAGTGGGAGGATATCAGCATGGATTTTATCGTTGGCTTACCCAACACTTCCCAAAAGCATGACTCTATTTGGGTAATCGTTGATCGGTTAACCAAGACCGCCCATTTCCTTCCCGTGCATACTAATTACAACACCAAAAAGTATGCTGAGATCTATCTAGATCAAATCGTTCGTCTTCATGGAGTACCTAAGATGATCATTTCTGATCATGGAGCACAATTCATCGCTCGATTCTGGGAGCAACTTCAATATGCTCTTGGAACTAGGTTAATCCGAAGCTCCGCATATCATCCTCAGACAGACGGACAAACGGAAAGGATAAATCAGATTCTAGAAGATATGCTTAGAGCCTGCGTACTTCAGTATGACAAGAATTGGGACAAATGCTTGTCACTGGCAGAATTTTCCTATAACAATAGTTATCAAACAAGTCTTAAGATGGCTCCATTCGAAGCATTATACGGTCGCCAATGCCAAACTCCTTTGAGTTGGTCACAAACCGGCGAGCGTAAAATCTTTGGACCCAACCTTATCACTGATGCGGAGGAAAAGGTGAAGACTATTCAGAACAATCTAACAGCAGCCCAATCTCGACAGAAAAGCTATGCTAACATACGAAGGAGACCATTACAGTTCCAAATTGGAGACTTCGTATATATTCGAGAATCTCCTACTCGAGGTATTCAACGGTTCGGCGTAAAAGGAAAACTTGCCCCTAGATATGTCGGACCTTTTGAGGTTATAGAAATCTGTGGACCCGTAGCATATCATCTTCAACTTCCTCCTCAACTAGCAGCCATTCATGATATTTTCCATGTATCTCAACTTAGGAAGTGCGTCAAAATTCCTACCGAGATCATCGATCCCCAAGGCATTGAAATCGAATCTGATCTAACTTATACCGAGCATCCAATCAAAATACTAGACACCAAAGAGAGAAGTACTAGAAGAGAAACCATCAGGATATTCAAAATTCAGTGGGACCATCACACGGAAGAAGAAGCGACTTGGGAAATCGAGTCATATCTTCAACAAAACTTTCCAGACTTCCTTCAAACCAACTCCTAAATCTGATCATCCAAGTCCATTCTATTCCGGAATCTTGGGACGAGATTCTTTTTAGGGGGGAAGGCTATGACATTCAGGTACTTAGGATTAAAACACACTAGATTCTAGTATAAAGTGTGTATGTTTGATCTTATGTATGTGTGCTAAAACTTGAATGCAAAGGGAAAAGGGTATTTGTGTAATTTTGGAAAATTTAGGTCCTTTGGTGCAAAATGGGTGAGAATGGGAGGTAAAATCAAAACATGTGAAGGTTGTTTTGCAAAAAGGCAAGAACTTACTTTTAAACCACAAATAGAGGTGAAACTACCCTAAGGATTCAAGTGGAGTGTAGATTTTAAATAGGATTTCTTCGAAGTTTAAAGCTTTGCCAAGTTTTAAATTAGATTCAAATCCATAACTCTTGTGAAAATGAACCTTAAAGCAAAGTTGTAGATCTTCTGAGCTCTACACTTTTGCTTTTGGGCACATTTTCATTTGAGCTATTGTTTGAAAGTTAAATCGGCTTTATAGTAGAGTCCCTGCACTTTTGGAGAATTGCAGAATAGTCCTTCTTCGTCTACCTCTAGTCCCCCTCTCTCTGTTTTTCTCTGCGCCGCCCCCGCCGCCTTCGCCGGCCATGTACCCGAGCCCCAGCTGCCGCGTGCCGCCTCTCTTCGCGCCACGTGCCTCTCTTGCACCCCGCCCGCCGCTTCCCGGCCTCTGCTGGCTCCCTCCTCGCTCTTCCATGTCGCGCCGCCGCCGCCCGAGCCTCCACGCGCGCTGCCGAGCTTGACAGCACCTGCTCTCACCTGTCGTGCCTCTTTCTCGACTTGAAGCACATCCTAGAGTTCCCCACGGACTCACTCTTGCACTCACGTACTTGTATTTCCACTGCCTTTCTCTTTCCCGAGCTCCACACCTCGCCGGAGCCCCGCCGCTGCCTCGGCTCACCATCGACAGCCGCCCCTACCGCCTCCCACCCTCGATCCAGTGCTCCAGCAGCACCCCCGCCACCCACTGATGTTCACAAGCCTGCCCAATTTCACTTTCCCGCACTAGATCGATCGGACCACTGCGCCAGAGAGCTCGAGCTTCCGCCGCCGCTCGGTTTCGCCGTCGTCCCGCCGCTCCATCGCCTCTCAGCCCCGGCCAGGCACACCACCAGCACCACATCATCGTGTGGAAGCTGTCTAACCACTTCCCCACCACTCTCCTACCCTCCGACCACCGGAACGCCATCGCCGTTCCTCGGAGCTCCGCCGCCCGCCCCTATTCGCCGTCGATACGCCGCCCTAGCCCCTCTCTTCCCCAACACCGGCCACCCCGTGACCGCCGTGAGCTCCTGAACCTTTTCCCCCACTTGCCCCTCGCCGCTGGTGAGCCCCCTCGCCAGAATTCGGTCATCATCGATCGGGTTCTCTGTGCAGCCCGACGAAGGACCCAATTGCAAGGATTTAAAACTTTCCAGGGGCCTTTCTGTGGAAAATCAGAACCCCCCTATCTCAAATCAGCCAACTTTGAAAATTCATATGAATTCGTAGAAAAATAAAAAAATTGTCAAACCAGTTTTGTTGTAGTCTAGGGGTTTAGCTCGACTACTTTTGTTACTAGAGTTTGGTCTGAAACCAAACACTTTTTGAGTTATTTTAAAGTTTAGCAAAAGGGTATCTTGAGTATAACTTTTGCATGCTAGCTCTATTAGCTATGATTTTTGGTGTGTAGCCTAGTTATGTTATGAGTAATTGGGCGCAAATTTTACTTACAGTACTGAACCCTAACTTGAAATAAATTAAACTTATACAAATCAAGCTTGAATTGGTTAAAATTTATTCAAGCATGTTACTAAGGTTTTCATGCTTAGATCTTTTTACCATATGATATACTATAAATAAGTAGTTCACACTAAATCTTTCAGGAATTTAGGTCACTGTTTTGCCTAAGGTTTGAATTTAAATTTGAAATTTTTGAATTTAAATTTGAAATTTGAACTTAAATAAAAAACTTTAGTTTCTGTTTTTAGAAAATTATGAAAAATTCGTAGTAAGCTCATCCACTAGAAGTAAGCTTACCCACAAAAATCCAAACCATAGCCTTTGTGGATTTCAAAATAAAAAATCAAACTTGCTAACCTAATTCAATTAATTCAACTAATAATTGAATTGAGATGCCCATACTAGGGTTACATCCAAATTGCTTGTGCTATGAAGTTGTGTTTATCAATTGTTGGATTGCAACTTTATCATGAAGTAAAATTCTTAACTCAAGAACCACCTAATTCAAATTATAGCATATCATGTAGAGTCAACGACACTCGACGACGGAGACTACAAACTAGTCCCGGAGCCCGAGCAAGGGTTTTCTGAAGATCCTGGGAACGTTGTCAAGAATTTAACTAAAGCCCCGAACCAAAGTTCGGAAGTCTTTGACATCCCTGACCCTAGCCCCGCTCAAGAAGGCAAGCCCCGATGCATAACCCAGTATTTTAAATTATTACACATATACAGTTTCTACTTATATATTTATATTATGCATTAAGTCTAGGAGTTGAAATGGAAACCTAGATGCATGAATCCTAGTAACCTATGTATTGAGCCTGAGTCCATATCGAATAGATGCTCTGTTAATAGGACCGGCAGAAGTCGAGTGATTTCCTATCACTCGCGCGATATAGGAATTGAATGTTTACTACTCTGCAATCACTATAAGGATGATCGACGGGATCATGTGCAGTATCATGACTTGGAAGGTTACCCCGTCTGTGTTGATAAAAGTTGATAAGGTTGCAGTATGTGGTAGCTGTGGTTAAGCGTTTGAAAGTACTAGGCACATGCCGTGAAATATGGAAAGCGGTAAGCCTAGTAACCAATCGGTCCGAGGAGTGGACATACCTCCCACCACTGATAATTTGGTTTTTCACACGCACCGACGTGCGGGAATACGTTCCGCTCAGCGGACAGGAGTATGGTCATGTAGTTGAGCTACAGACGTACGTCCTGCACATTGGATGTGCGTATGGTTCTACAGTCGCTTGTGGTGGCCCTGATCCACAAGTCGGAATGAAAGGCAAACGGTTGCTTTGGAACGATCATTGGATGCTCCAAGTGTGTGAGTTAGGTTTACCATTGCAAGGTTATGAAACTCGATTCAGAATCATCCATTTCTCGTGGAGATTGAGACTGCTTATTCCTTCTGCCACATAGAGTAAGAACAGTAACTATTGTTATAATAATCTTGATGGATGTTAATCTCTACCTTGTTTGTCTAGAATAGGTGCTTACCTAGAATGGTTAATGCAACTAGAAGTTGAAAGCTGAAACATGAAAGTTAGATCATACTCTTTGTTGCTTTTCAGCTGAAATTAAATCCAGAACCATTACAAGCCTTCATAAGTCTAGTTACATGGCAAAGTATGCCATGAAACGGGTAAGTCTTGCTGAGTATTAGCATACTCAGTCTTGCTAGTCTGTCTTTCAGGTATGGCCTATGTGAACCAAATGGATTGCCAAGCCTGGCCATCCTCTATTCCGTTTGGCTGGTCCATGGAATGGGATCCATCCCCAGCCGGCAATGACCCTCCGTAATGACGCCATGTTTCGGGCTGAGCGTGGTGTAAACTTTCACGACGTGTGTAGTCGCGTGTTATTTTCTTCCGTTGTGACTCTGAACAAGCTTGCGTAGCTTGTTGTTTTAAACAATGTCTGTATAAGTTTACTTAAGTTGGAAACAGAATTTAATAATCTTTAATATTTCTGTAAATTAAAAGTTGATGAGCTGTGGTGTGATTGCAAACTCGCCTTCGTGCGAGGTAAACCTACCTCGATCCTGTGTAACCATGGTTGAATCGGGCGGTGACCCGACAGACCAATGGGTTCTTCCGTTTGAAGTGCGTTGAGTTAGTATTGTCTGTATAGCGATGACTAGCGTACTTGAGCCGGAATAATTCAGGTGGTTCTGCCATAGTGAGTACTTTCAGCTTCGAGCCATTTTGTTCGCGACTATCAGTGACTCTCCAGCGGCACGTAACTTGTCTGGACAGAGCAAGAAAGTAGGTTGTGGGTGCCCACATTGTTTGAGAGAGACAGACTCTGAGTACTTGAGTGAGTCAAAAAAAATAGTGTACATGGGACATCGACACTGCCTTGGAATGAAACACCCATTCTGGAACATGTGTGATCACTTCAACAGTAAGGCCGAGAAGAGGCGTCCTCCACCGCATTTCTCAGGTCATGATGTCTATGAAATGGTTTAGAATGTCGATGTTGTCCTCGGTAAGCGGAAAAGGGAGTAGAATGGCAAGAAGGGCAAGAAGGTCGTTCTTGAAGAAGATGAGATGTGGAAGAAGCAGTCGATTTTCTAGGAGCTACCGTATTGGAAGGACTTAGATGTCTGTCATTCTATTGATGTGATGCATGTGGAGAAGAATGTGTGTGAGAGCCTTCTCGGCACATTGCTTAACATGGACAGAAAAATGAAAGATCACGCACATGCATGAGCTGATATGAAGAAAATAAAAATTAGATTAGAGTTGTGGCTCAATGATGACTCCGTGAAAGGAATGGAGCTACCCACATCATGCATCACCCTTTCAAAGAATGAGAAGGAGTTTTGCGAGTTCTTGAAAAGTGTGAAAATTCCAACTGGCTACTCAACCAACGTCTCGAAGCTTGTTTCAATGCCTGATCTAAAGCTAGCTCCTGGCATAAACTCTCATGATTACCATGTATTGCTGACGCAGATGATTGCCGTAGGAATTCGAAATATCCTACCGGTCAATGTTCGGGAGGCTATTATGACCCTTTGCTTTTTCTTTAATGCAATTGGTCAAAAGGTTCTAAGTGAAGAAGATCTTGAGTCATTGGAAAAGAAGCACTATGAAACTTTGTGCGTTCTTGAGATGTATTTTCCACCTGCCTTTTTCGATATCAGCCTTCATTTCACAGCCCATCTTGTTAAGGAGATAAAGCTACTTGGTCCTGTGTTCCTTCACCAGATGTATGCATACGAGAGATTCAACGGCATCTTGAAGTCACTAGTAAGAAATCGAGCTTTCCCCGAGGGCAGCAGGGTACAAGGATATTGTACAGAGGAAGCCATTGAGTGGGCCCTAAACTACGCTGACCCGAGTAACCCAGTTGGTGTCCCTAAGTCTCGTCATGAGGGGAGGCTCACAGGCACGGGGACGATCGGGAAGAAGGCTATAATTCCAGATCGAGATTTATTTCATAGGTCTCATTTCCATGTGTTGCAACAGATGGACATTGTGTGTGAGTACTTTGATGAGCACAAGGAGCTATTGCTTAGAGAGAATCCTAGACACAGTGAATCATGGTTAGCAAAGGAACACATGAAAAAATTCTGTGGTTGGCTCCGGAATCGAATTTCACGATCAGATACTCCTATAAGTGAACAACTCAAAAAGTTGGCTCTTGGTCCTATATTCACGTTATGAGATACCAAGGGTATGACATAAATGGATACACGTTCTACACCGAACGACAAGATAAGAAAAGCATCTATCAGAATAGTGGTGTACGTGTTGATGCTTACGATGTTAACGGAGAGGACAAAACCGTGTACTATGGTCAAATACAAGAGATATGGGAGCTTGACTTTCACGGTTTTAAAATTGCTTTTTTTCGTTGCAATTGGGTTGATGCAAATAGAGGTGTATAAAAAGATAAGTACGGGTTCATTAGTGTCGATCTTAGCCGTCATGGATACAAGACGCACCCTTTCGTGCTCGCACAACATGTGGCTCAAGTGTTCTATGTTTCTGACACAACAAACAAAAGACTCAAGGTGGTTATACCTGGAAAATGGTGAATCGTCGGTGTTGAGAATGTGGTCGATGAGGAAGAGTTTGATCAGTTTGATGAGATACCTCCTTTCGCCACCTCAATGATCAAGCCAAGAATACCATCGGCCAACAAAACTCCCTACTTGCGCAACGACCATCAAGAAAAAGTCAAGAATTTCAAGAAATCAATGGAGCAATGGAAAGTAGCAAAATGATTGGGCACACAATGTATATTAATTGTTCCTTTGTCAAATACGGTTATTTTGTGACTTTAATTGTTCCTTTGTGAAATATGGTAATTGTGTTCCTTTGTGAAATATGGTAATGCATGAATATTTGAATGAAAGTGTTGTGTTTTGATTTAAAATTGAGTGAAAAATTGAAAAGAATTCAGTTTCAGAACTAAATTCGTATGTTCAGTTCTGGAACTGAACAAATTCAGTTCTAGAACTGAATTGCGTGAGTGGGTGGGGGGGGGGGGAGAAAATCCAAGACGTGCGTTAACTAAGGCGCATCTTGCATTTTCCCAAATGCGAGACACGCCTTAGTTAACACGCGTCTCGCATTTGGTACACCACCCCTCTGCCTTCTTGGGACTTTAGTCAAATTTTCGAATCAAAAAATTTTCACACCCGCGCCATCCCCGTGCTCTGCTCCCCGCCGCCGCCGTCCTCTCGCGCCGCCCGTCGTCCCCGAGCCACCATCACTCCCTCGTGGCCATCGTCCCTAGCCCCGTGGCGCCGCTCCGCGCTCTCGGCGCCGCCCCTAGCCCGAGCTCCCATCCCCGCGAGTGCCGCCACTGTCGAGCCTTCCCCGAGCCGTTGGGCCATTGTCCCCGGTCCCGCAACGCCGCCCCGAGCCACCGTCGCCCGTAGCCCCGCCCCGAGCCCTTCCCCGAGCTCCCCGGCCCCGCGGCGCCGTCCACTGCCGCCGTCCTTGCCCTAGCGCCATCCATTGCCGCCGTAGGTGACCTCTCCCTCTTCCTAATTAGTATGCTTGTGGTTGCTTTGTATGTGATTTTCTGGTATCCACGGGTGACGGGAATGGGAAAATTACACCTTATTTTGTTCAAAAGGGGAGAAAACAAAACCTCGTAATTAACAGGAGAAACATTTTTTTATCAAATCAACAATATGGGTGAAAACATCTTCTGATAGGAAAATTTTTTATGCATGCTGCTCCTAGCTTCAGAATAAGAGGTTCAGGAATACAGTCGTAATATTTTTAGGAAAAAGATGATGTGCTGTACCATTAGAACCAGAAGCCATAAGGGTGTGCAAATTTCTACCACAATTTTAGTTCCATGTGCTGCAGGTGATCACTCTTGGGACTCCGGTATTGAGCAATTATTTTGCAAAATGCTCGTTTCAGTTTTCCTTTTCCTAGTATGATGTGATCAATGAAAAGAGTTTTACTTCTCTTCCTCCAATCAACTAATGTAATGAGAGAGATGGATGGCTCTGGTTATTCCACATAGATGACAGAAATGACCACTGTAGGTGACTAGCACTTATGAAGAGAAATAAATGTAAATATTAAAATACAACCAAAGCCAGCATGAAAAAAATTGTCTACAAAAGCTCAGCTATTTCCCTTATATTCCTTTACAAAATCATTTATTTTTAATAGGTTTCTGCTCTTTAATGCCCTACTATTCTATCCTAGCTACTTATATTAAAATATTAGTATTGCTAAACTATACTTATCCATGGCTTGAACTTTAATTGTACAATGGCGCCTTAACGATATATGCTAAACTATTTTCTCTATGTGCTATTTGTGCTCTATGGTTGTATCTAATTTTCTTTTTTCTTTCTCGTGTAGCACGATGTCCAGTGGTAAGGACCGTGTGCAGCAACCTATAGACGATAGAGCAGCTGCAGAACGGCCATCACGGTCGCAGTCAGAAGCTAGCACGTCTTGTGCTGGCAGAAAGAAAAGGTCATAGACAACGTGGCCATCAGATGTGAAAAGTTGTGGCCGGGTCAATTCTGAGGCAGCACCTGAAGACCCGTCAGTCATATTGAGATTAGGACAGGTTTGTGGCCTCGCTGCCCGGCAAAGGGTAACACTCACCTTGGAACATTTCAATGACTTGTCTTGAGATGACAAAAAGAAAATCTTTGCAAACGATATTCAACCCTATGTTGAATATCCGAGAGAGTTGCACGATAAGGCTACGAAGCATGCTATGAAGATCATCTCTAAAGCCTGGAGGAGCTACAAGAACAAGTAAAGTGTTGTCACTTACTATTATCATTTACTATCATTTTTTCATTATCTACTGTCACTTATGCAGATTTATTGTTTTGTTGTGCAGGCTTTTAAAGTGTTGGAAGGAGAACGAGAACCCTTTCGACAAGTATGGGGATTTGATAGCAGAAGTCAAGATTGACTTACTGCATGAGTTTGCTCAGGATATCAAGCTGGATGTGCCACCAGATGACATGACCACCACTTTGTGGGATGCAGTTGCGAGAAGGGTTCAGTGGCGGAGAGCTGGTATTGATATTGATCCAGCAGATGCAGATTCAGTACCGACCACTGAACCTCAGCCACAGAGTCCTCCAGTGCCACTGACGTTTTCTGAGCCACGGCCACAGCTACTGGATCCATGGGAAGCGTTTCCGGATCCGTATCCTCCTGTCCCTACTCAACCTTAGATTACCCCCCCCCCCCTCCACCTCTTCCGACAGAGCCAGCTACCACTCCCAAGAAGCCAAGCAAGGCTAATCCTGTGAGGAAGAAGCAGAGTAGGCCGATGCAGAGGAAGCAGGAGATCTCAGAGGGTAAGAAAAAGGTGGAGGAGATAAAAAACCTGGTTCCCAGGGCTTACACTTCTGAGAATCCAAAGTACAGGGTTGGAAAGGCCTTGCTTAGTTCCTCTGAGCTTTGGAAAGTAGGTCAATATTGTATGGACCTGCACAATTACTACATACACAATGCCGATAAACTCCAGGATATCATAGTGGCATACAAAGAGCGGCACTTTCTGCAGCTTGAGGGCACTTAAGGCATCTTTACTGTTGCCTTCTCTGATTTGTTCGACCTTTTCAACCTCGACGCTTTGGATCTTTTGTTCGACCTTTTCAACCTCGACGCTTTGGATCTTTCTGTTGTTCGGTGCTTTGCATTGTAAGTCGATTAAGACTTGTTTCCATTTCAATGCATTTGATATACGTTCAACAATTTAACTCGTTTCTATTTCAATACATATGGATCGTGTAGGCACATGCAACAAGAGACAAGGCATTGAACCGGAAAGAAGTGTGGGTACATTGACCCACAGATGATGACGGTGACACTAATGACTTTAGATAGAGCTGGCTTGGTCAGGTACGTACATGCAACAGTTAAACTTGTTTTTATTTCAACTTGTAGCCACATGTAGTCACTTGTTTCCATTTAACACATGTAACCGCTTGTTTCCATTTCAACTTGGTTAGGTACATGGTGAGGTGCATGCGAGAACATGCTGACAAGGAGCACATTGTGGTACCGTACAACCCAGGCAACCATCACCACGTGAAAACCTCAAATCGGTCACGCAACATTTGTAACGGACCCTTGTGGCCCGGTACAAGTCGCAACATCTGTAACGGTTGTTGTTTGGCACCCGTTACCCATAAGCGCGGCAGGCTTGACCCCGAACTGGCCACCACAACGGCCGTTACCGATGAGGACTTCTGGTAACGGGCGTATTAAAGGCCCGTTACATTAAAATGTTGTAACAGTCGTTAAAGTGCATCCGTTACGAAAATTGTACTATCGGTAATGGTCTCTTAATGTCCGTTACCGATCACTGTCGCATTGGTAACGGTCGTTTAAGGACCATTACAGATAGGGCAGTGATCGTACCTAACTGTCGCTTGTAGTAACACGCGTTTCCGATGACCATTTGATGCCCGTTACCGATAGAGCGGTGTTACTTGTGTGATCCGTTGATGCTCATTACCAAAGTCACTGGCGCAGCAGCCGGTGGGCGTCCTCCCACGCCGTTGCCGCGACCGGCGCCTCCTCAGCCGCGCTCTACTCCACCGCCGTCAAGCTGGAGCGCGGCGGTGCTGCTGCTGGACATGTCCTCCTGCTGCTGCCTCCGCGCCGGCGTCACCGAAGGTACCGGCGGACGTCGACCGCGGTGTCCTCCGTGCCGTCGCCGTCCTCCAAAGCAGCAGCCCTTCTTCCACTCCGTCGCCGTGGCCGCGATGCCGCCTCCTCGGGCGCGCTTGCCTCGTAGACAATCCTCCTCAAGGTGGAAATTGCCCCCTTTTATTGAACTTTCCTATCCTAATCCTCTTACTCATCGGTTTTGGTGATGAATTATGCTCATTTGATGTATGGAAATTGCCCTTGTTCATTGAACTTGTAGATGGCGGCTGCTGATCGGGCTTGGATGTACAGACAGCCCCGAGATTGGGACAATTTCATAACCGGGGTCAATGGTTTTCTAGGTCAAGCAGAGGCGGATATGAGAAATCGTGGTGTTCAGGCAATGTATTGCCCCTGTAGAGATTGTCTCAACCAGAAGAAGTTCGGACAACGGGACAACATTTTTCATCATTTGATCACACGTGGTTTCACAAAAAATTACACGTGTTGGAACAAACATGGTGAGGAAGGCCTTAATGAAGTCGAAGCAGGATGCCTAAATGAAGGTGAAGCGCGACACCATGCTCAAGGCCTTAATGAAGGGGCAGCGCGATGCCATGATGAAGCCCTTGATGAAGGTGGAGTTTTTAAGGAAAATGAACCATTCCCACCCTTTGTGATGAGGCCTGATCATATGACTGATCAAGAAGTTACAGGCTTCGATGATGGTGAGGTGTTGCAACGTGTGCACAATGTTGATCAAATGGTGCGGGATCTTGAGTTTCAAGGAGTGTACACAACTTCTGAATTAATGAGGCTGAAGCAGTTCATTGAAGATTCAAAAAAACCCCTCTATCCTAGTTGCCAGAAGTACTCTCGCCTTTCTGGTGATCTAAAACTTCTGCAGCTTAAGGCAGATCATGGTTGGAGCAACAAAAGTTTCAAACAACTATTGGATCTACTTAGAGACATGCTACCTGAGGGAAACCAAATAGCCGAGTCTATCTATGAGGCAAAGAAGATAATCTATACTCTAGGAATAGAGGTTGAAAAAATTCATGCATGCAAGAACAGTTGTGTATTGTTCCATGGAAATTATGCAGACCTTGATAAGTGCCCCAAGTGTGGGTGTGATCGGTACAAGAGGAAAAAAGATGGTGGAGATGATAATGCCGATGACGGGAACGTGCCCGTGGAGATCAGAGGCAAGAAGAAGGTTAACAGAGGGGGTCCTGTGAGGGTGGCATGGTATTTTTTCGTCATTCCCCGGTTGAAAAGATGGTTTGCCACAAGAAAGGAGGCCCAACTCTTGCGTTGGCATAAGGAAGGCTGAAAGAAGGAAAATGACAAGCTTAGGCACCCCGCAGATGCAGCACAATGGGGTAACATTGATTCCCACTTTAAGTGGTTTGCTGATGATTGTAGAAACCTTCGGTTCGCTATGAACACAGATGGCATTAACCCATTCGGTAACCAGAGTTCAACACATAGCACCTGGCCTGTCGTGCTGTCAATGTGCAACCTTCCACCCTGGCTATGCAAGAAACGGAAATACATGATGCTGACAATATTGGTCTCTGGGCCAAAGCAACCTGGCGACCGTATTGATGTCTACTTGAGGCCACTAGTTGATGACTTGAAGACACTTTCGAAGCCTGGTGTGAAGGAGGTTTGGGATGAGTTCGGGCATGTGGAGTTCACATTGCACGCCATGTTGTTCACCACCATCAACGACAACCCGGCTCATCGCAACCTCTCCGGCCAGAGTAAAAGGAAAGGTGCAGCTTGCCCACACTGCTTGGAAGAAACTTGCTCATCGTGGCTAAGAAATTCAAAGAAATTCGCATTTATGGGGCACCGTCATTTCCTCAGCAAGAAACATTCCTACCAGGACATGGATTGTCAGTTTAATGGGGAAAAGGAGGATCGAGCGGCGCCTCTGCATGTGACTAGAGATCTGGTCCTCTTGCAAGTCAAGGACATCAAGACTATCGAGGAGTTACCAAAAATGACTGAAAAATCCTTGGCAAAAGAAAGAAACAAGATGGTGAAGAAGAAGAAGATGGGAAAGGAATTTGGAACAAGAAATCAATTCTATGGGAGCTAGAGTATTGGGAGCTGTTGGATGTGCGTCACTCGATTGACAACATGCACGTCAAGAAGAATGTGTGTGAAAGCGTTTGTGGAACATTGCTGCAATAGAAGTTGAAAGGAAAAGATCATAAAAATGCAAGGGAGGATCTTAAAGATATGGGCATTAGGTCGGAGCTCTATGCAGAGGAAACAGACATGGGGACGGACCTTCCCGTCGCTGCAACCACCTTGTCAAAGATAGAGAGAAAAGAATTCTGTGAGTTTTTGCATGGTTTGAAAGTACCTTCACGCTACTCATCGAACTTCAAGAGGCTAGTGTCGGTGAAGGACATGAAAATGAATTTCAACTTGATGAAATCTCATGATTGCCATGTGTTGATGACAGCTCTTCCTGTTGCACTTAGAGGTATCAAGACAGTACAGGTTCGCAACGCGGTCACGAGCTTGTGTTTATTCTTCAATGCAATAGAACAGAAGGTGATTGATGAGGAAGAACTATTGAAGTTAGAGAGGAGGCATTTCGAGACCCTATGCATGCTTGAAGCTACCTTCCCACCAACATGCAGCCGGAACATTTAACCCGTTTGAAGGGCCTAATCATACAGATGTTAAACCAATTCTTCGTAACATGAAGAACTACCATAACAGATTAGATCTACTAAGCCACAACAGAGCAAGCTGCTGCCCCTGCGCCCGAAACCGAACGTAAGGACAGCCAAACGATTATAAACAGCAAGCAAAGTTTGATTTACTATTTAAAATTATTGCAGCATCATAATCGTTTAAGATAACTAGTGCTACTCGCCATCAAAAACGCTTCAGTACGAGCAACACAAAGATGAACAGATAAACGTGATGCTGCTCTGACCATGCAGGACATGATCAGAGCAGCATGTCGATTACCTGGAGAAAGCCCTTGGAAAGGGGTGGCGATGCGCCGAGAGTTTGTTGTGGATGATTGATATTAACTAACCCTAGCTTGTTACGATTCAATCTCTAACTTACTATATTTAAACTATCCTTACGGCCATTCTGGCCCTTGACACGTTTGCACAGAGGCCGATTCGCAGATCATTATGATGATTTCCTTCAGCCCATGTTGCTCTCGGCCCATCCTTTGGTCTAGTCAAATTATGGCGATAACACATGCCCCCCTGGTTTTGGCAATGATAATTCCAAAACCATTGTTTCTTCGACTTCTCGGACTTGTCCACGCGCGTACTGCTCCCAATGCCGTCAGACGCGGCCCTTCGACTTCCAAGGCCTGTACACACGCACCACCTTCCAATCTTATTGGGCGCGACCCTTCGTCTTCTCCCTCGGGAAACGCGATAACGCCGCTTTGCCTTCCATCTCTGCTTTTATAAACCGGTATCAGCGGATTTACTTCCACCCATCTTCTTTCCCCGTGCATTAGCCGTGCTAGCTCACTTTGCATCCCCCGATAATGGATTCCTCTTCCTCCGTCTCTTCCAACTCCCCTTCGTCTTCTTTCATCATCTCCATCACTTCTCCTGACTCTGAAACTATCTCCGTTACTTCTCCTGACTCTGAAACCTCCAGGAAGGTAACGCCGGAGTTCGATCCAATAGCTTCATATGAAGATCTCGCTCCTCTGCATTGGGACGCAGAGGAGTGGGACTACAGCACCTGGTCAGAGGACGACGAGCCCCTGACCGACGATGAAGACCTCTAGATCCTTCTTCACGGGGCTCTGGACGAAGATGACGACGACTGCTGGGATGGCGACTTCTTTTCTTCCTCGGAAAAAGATACCCAGATCACTTCATTAGATGACGAATCGGCAACAGGAGGGTACCTTCGTGGCAGATCGTCGTCTTTAGAGGACGGTGAGGATTCCAGGGATGACGCCAGCCGTAGCAGCGATGATGGTGACGACAGTAGCAGCACTGGCAGTGGCGATTGCAACAGCGATGATGACACCAGCATTCCTCCCCCGTATAAGCGCCGCAAGACCCTAGGGTCTTACTGGTGGTAGTTCATAGGGTCTTCCGCCATTGCGCGCAGAGCCGGTAGATCGGCTTCTTTTGTAAACAAATCCTTTGTTTCGGCAAGCCAATCTCTGACTTTTTAATCTTAAAGTCCGATGGCATCGCACCGGTCTTTCCCTTTGGATTATCCGATTCTAATCCTGAGTTTTCTCTTTTATCCCGGGTTGAAAAAATTTCAAGAACTCGAGAACCTTTTGAAATATTCCTGTTAATAACAAGAGTACTCTACAGTCGGATTCTTTCCTTGTTATTGGATCCCATTCCCCAATTGGGTCAAACAACACGAGTACCAGGAAAACCTCGCGAAGAAGTTGAACTTATTCTTTTAAGATCAAGGGACTCTTGCAATCGTCCTCTCTGTTTTTATCAAGACCAAAAATTGGCAAGACCCAATTACTGCTTCTGAAGTCGATGGTTTAACATCGGCTATTCAACCTTCCATTCTGTGTATGGACCGACACTGCTTTTCTTCTACTTGCTCATCTTATTCCATCCTGCAGCCTGATGCGTTGCACCGGCTTCCAAAGTACTCGATAAATGCTATCTTGCAACCTACAAAGTACCCGACTAGATCAACTCGATGTACTGCAAAGTACTCGATCATGTCCTCGCAAACTACCCTGATTATATTAGTCCATAGCCTGATGCATTACATCGGCTTCATCACTCATCTTCCTACATGCTCGGGAAATACTTCTTGAGATGCTGACCGTTGACGGCCATTGGAAATTTGATGCCATCTAATTCTTCAAGCATGTATGCGTTCCCCGGCAGAACTTGATCAACTCTATAAGGCCCATGCCAATTCGGAGACCATTTACCGTATGCTGCATCCTTAGTCCCAAATGGTAGCACCACCTCCCACATTAAATCCCCAACTCGGAATTCTTTCGGTTTAACCTTCTTGTTGTATGCACGGGCTACCTTGGCCTTATATTCTTTGATCTTTTCCAGCGACCAAAGCCTGAGTTCTGTAATGTCTTCCACATTGTCGCTCATTAGCGCTGCATACTCTTCAGCAGTCAACTCATTCTGGAACTCTATTCGTCTTGAACCGGCCGTAATCTCCCATGGCAATACGGCCTCCTGTCCATATACCAGATGGTATGGTGAAGTTCTTGTTGCCCCGTGGCATGAAACACGATAAGCCCATAATGCTTCCGATAATACTTCATGCCAGCGCCGTGGGTATTCATCAATCTTCCTTTTGATCAGCTTGATCAAGCTCTGATTGGACGCTTCGGCTTGTCCATTTGCTTGAGCATAGTACGGAGATGACCTGATCAATTTAATCCCCATGTCGGCAGCGAACTTTTTGAATTCATCGGATATGAATACTGATCCTCCATCTGTTGTAATGGTCTGAGGAATCCCAAACCTATGAATAACGTGTTCCTTGACAAAATTGATGACGTCCCTCGACGTTACTGACTTCATGGGAATAGCTTCTACCCATTTGGTAAAATAATCTGTGATGGCCAAAATAAACTGATGGCCTTTACTAGATGGAGGATTAATCTTACCAATCATGCCCATGCCCCAGCCCCTGAATGGCCAAGGCTTGATGATGGGATTCATGGCCGATGCTGGTACTATTTGTATTCTTCCAAACCTCTGACAGGCCTGGCATCCTTTGTAGTACTTGAAACAATCTTCCAACATATCAGGCCAATAATATCCCGAGCGCCTGACCAACCACTTCATCTTGTGAGCTGATTGATGAGTCCCACATGTACCTTCATGGACTTCATGTAAAAGCCAATTGGATTCAATCGGCCCCAAGCACTTAAGCAATAATCCTTCCAGAGTCCTGTAGAACAAGTCGTCCCCTATCAAGACGTACTTCATGGCTCTGTAGCGTATCTTCTTAGGTGCCCCCGAGCCAGATCCTTCAAGTAATTGAAGATATCGGCTCTCCAATCTCCCTGATCCAACAGGTTTATTGGAAAATCAGCTCCATCCGCTGTGTCCTTGTAACCAGAGGCCATTTGGGCAAGATCATTGGCCTCAGAATTTTGCGCCCTTGGTATCAGATAGAAGTTTATATATCTGAACTGGGCCATTAACTCCTGGCATTGCCTCCATAAAGGAAACAACAACTCGCTCTCACATCGGTATGTTTCCGTAAGCTGAGAGATGACCAATTTAGAATCCCCAAAAACTTCTACTGCTTCTGCTCCAGCTTCGATGAGTAACTCCATACCTTTATGCACCGCTTCATACTTGTGGCAGAACCAACCTGAATTATACCGGCTCAAGTACGCGAGTCCTCTCTGGAGGGCTACCTCGTGCTTCAAACGGTATAACCCTATTTGCCTGTCGGGTAACGTCCCGATCAACCACCGAACGCAGGATCCAACAAGGTACCTCACACGAAGGTGAGTCCAGAGATATAAATGCCATTACATTTTACATCATAGGCAGATATATTACAAAAGTATACAAAACATCATTAGTTCCCAGTGAAGGGAGATTATTACAAAATAGGTTTTAGTTTTAAGTCAAAACAGCGGAGTTTAAAAGCGTAAATATTGTACACGTCGTTATTACAAATACCATGCTAGCCCTGGCATGATATCATTCGGCGGAATCCGTGTTGGCCGGGGACGGATCCCACTCCACGGACCAACCATCAGGCAAGGGGTAGGGCCACGGTGTAATGAATGCTGGCTCATTAGGGAGATTACCTGAAGTAAATCAACAAAGCAAGGCTGAGTATACTAATACTCAGCAAGACTTACCCGCTCATGGTATACTTAGCCATGTATCTAGACTTATGCAGGCTTTTCAGGTTTTGGGTAGAGTTTTCAGCTGAAAAGCAACAAAGAGTAGATCCTTATTTTCAACTTTTAGTTTTCAGGTTCTAGTTGATTAACCATTCTAGGTAAGCACCTGTAACTACTCACACATGGTAGAATCTTTAATCAAACATCATCTTTGATAATCACAAAGTTACTCTTGTTACTCTATGTGGTAAAGGGATCAAGCAGTCTCAATCATCGTGAGAAACGGACGATTCTGAATCGAATTCAACCTTGCAAGGGTAAACCTAACACACACGCTTGGAACACCAAAGGGTCGTTCCGAAGCAACCGTTTACCTTTCATTCCGACTCGTGGATCAGATCCACCACAAGCGACTGCAGGACCATACGCACTTCCAAAGTGCAGGACGTACGTCTGTAGCGCGACTACAAAACCCGTACTCCTGGTTGCCCAGCAACACGTATTCCTGCACGTCGAACAAAGTAACCAAAAGAAGCAAATACATGTGGTGGGGGGTATGTCCACTCCTCGGGCCGATTGGTTACTAGGCTTACCGCTTACCATATTTCACGGTATGTGGCTAGTACTTTCAAACGCTTAACCACCGCTACCACACCCTGCGACCTTATCAAGTTCCACGACACAGACGGGGTATCATCTCAACCATGATACCTCACAAAATTCCCGTCCGTCATCCTTATAGTGATAACATGGATGTAAACATTACAATTCCTAGGTCGCGCGAGTGACAGGAAATCACTCGACTTCTACCGGTCCTATAAGCAGAGCAGCTATTCGGACTCAAGTTCTAGTGTTCAATACATCGGTTCTTGGAATTATGCAGCTAAGGTTTCCAAACAACTCCTAAGAACTTAATGCATAAAGACATATATAAACAGTATAGTTTGTAGTGTAATAAAGTAGGGGTTATGTCCGGGGCTTGCCTTCGCTGGTGGGGTTGGGGTTAGTCAAATTAATATCTTCCGAACCTTGGTTCGGGGCTTCAGAGAATTCCGCGACGAGGTTCCCGGAATCCTCAGAACAAACTCCTTCTGGTTCCGAAATCAGCTGATAATCTCCGTCAGCGAGAGTGGTCGAGTCTATATGAGATGCAGAGTTTACAAGTTATGGAATGCATATACTTTTTATGTTATTTCACAATAAAGTTGCAATCCAAACAGAAGAACATTATATTTCAACAAACAACCTAACTACCCTGCACTGGGCAGTCATTTATCGAGTACTAACTAAACTAACTAGTCACGTTAAGCAACAGGATGGGTTACCCTAAATATCCAACTAACTACATTAGGTAGCATATCTGGTTACCATAAGCAACAACTAAACACACTTAGCAATCTCCATTTATGTTATTAGCTAAACATTGTAATTAACCTTAGGTTATTATTTAATTATGGCTAACTTTGGATTAATTAAGCAAATCTTAAATTAGGAAAAATAAATTAATACTTATGAAAATTATCCTAAGTGGGTTTAATTGAAATAACATTACTCTAAATATTTTATACAATAGATAATTAGAACAATTCACTTAATTAAACAATATGTTTAACTTGAATAATTTTTACAGAGCAAGATATTTCAAAATAGGAGCTGCAAAATTTACTGAATATAGATTGGTATTAGATCTGATTACTGTAGTTTTATTGGAATTTTATTCTAAAAGGAACTAAGCCACAAAATTAAACAAGATCAAGATTGAAATTTCAAGATGCAATTATAACTTGAGTTTTACACTAAAACTAGGGTTCAAAACTTAAGGACATCATAAACTACTCAACACTAGTATTCCAGAAAAGTTTCATAATTTTTCATGCATAATAATTATTATTTATGAATTACCTTTGAATTTAAGCTTGATATTTATAACTCAAGTTATATTAGGTTTCTGATGCTCAAATTTTTATGATGGATTATACTTATAAAGATCAAGTTATGGTAGAAATTGTATCCCTAAATATGCATAGATGCTTTTGAAATTAATTTGTGAAACTTTCATGAACATATAACAAAGATAGTAAAAACATTCTAGCTAGAGAGCTGATCTAAGCCTCAAAAATTTACACAAGGCTACTTACACCACATGCAACACATGTTCCAAAAACCAACAGCAGCAAAGCTATGGATCACAAGATTTAATTAAAGCATCCCTTTATTTGCATTTAAAATACAGAACAAACTATGCATTTTCATAGCATGATCATGAAATAAAAGTTGTAGAATTCATTACAAGGATTCTAACCCAACAAGTTTGGTATTTTTCTAATTTTTCTATGATTTTCTACACATTTTTGAACTTCACTGATTTGAAAGAAAGAAAAGGACTGAACTCTTGCGTTTAGGCTCTTAGAAGAACTTAAATCTTTACACTCCAGTCCTTGCTGCCATGGCCGGCGGGGAGAGCTCGGTTCCGGCCGAAATCCGGCGATCCCCGGGGTCGGCGGCGAGGGGCAAGGGGAGAGGAAGCGCCAGGGAGTCGAGGGCTAACTGTAGAGAGTCTCGGGGAGAGTGGGGAGGGACGGTGGTGAGCTGCCCACGGGAGCAGTAGCTCCGGCGAGCGGCGGCCCGAATTCCGGTGAGCTCGGGTGAGGAATGGGGATGGCGCGTGGCCTAGAAGCTTTAGGGCGAGGAGGAGACCCGATTCCGAGGCTCAACTCAAGGAGAGGGAGGTCGGAAGGGGGAGCTCGACGTGGAGCAGAGGGCGGCGACAATGGAGGTGGGCGGCGGCCGTCGGCACACACGCAGAGGGGCTTGCGCTGCTTTGGAATGGATTACCAGGAATGGAAAGAGTGAGGAGGGAGGCAGCATTGCGGGCTGGGGCGGCTACTAAGGCCCGGCGGTGGATGAGCAGGAGGTTGCCGCGGCCAGTGGTGCTGGCAGTCCGAGACAGGAGGGGGAGCGATGTGGCGCACGGGGAAGAAGACAACGGAGAGGAGGTAGGGCGGTGGAAGACCCTTAGGCGACGCGTGGGCATGTACAGTGGCTGGAGGTGGAGCTCGGGCACTGCGCCGGCGATGGGCGGCGGGAGCAGAAGCAGAACAGAGAGGAAGCGAGGATGACAGAGGAAGAAGAACATGCAAGTGTCAGGAGGACCCGTTTGCAAATAGAAAAACTTCCAGGGACTCCTCTGTAAAGAAAGATTTCCCATTGATACGAAATCCTAGTGAGAATAATGTCTAAAGCAAAGTTGTAAAGAATTTCAGACCCTACAGTAATGCTTTAGGGTTCAAGTTCAAAATCTCAAAGGATACAGTTTTATTTTAAACTTTTGAACACAACTCAAATTATAAACTTTTTGTTATAATTCAAACAAAATGCTTTAATGTTTAGGGTCTTTTTGCAAGATTGCCTGCAGTGTAATCATGACTAGCCTTTTTACACTTTAGCCCTTAAGTAAAACTGAGTTTTACTTTTATCTTACAACCATTTTACATGTAAACCCTTATACCTTTGTGTTAATTACACATAGGTCCTTAGTTTCCAACAAAAGTCTATTTTTCTTAGGTTTTACTTAACTTTTGCACTTTTCTTTTCTATAATCATTTAGGTTTACCACTTAAGAGTACTTTTACCCAATTACACTCAAGTACTTATATAATTCATAAATTACAAACATACCCCTAGCTCTCTTTACAACTTATATACACCATGGCATGCATACATATAAAACATCCAAACTTAGTATCTAGATTTCTAATCTACCTGGATGTTACAGCCTTCCCCCCTAAAAAGAATCTCGTCCCGAGATTCCGAAGCTGAATAGAATCAGAAGATTATACTTGAGGATTGGCTTGAAGGAAATTCGGAAAATTTCGTTGAAGATAAGTTTCTGTCTCCCAAGTTGCTTCTTCCTCGGTGTGATGATCCCATAAGATTTTATACATCTTAACTGTCCTTCTTCTGGTGAGCCTTTCCTTGGTATCCAAAATTCGAACAGGTTGTTCGATGTAAGATAGATCGGGTTCAATCTCAATGGCACAGGTATCCACGATTTCCGTGGGCACTTTGACACACTTCCTAAGCTGAGAGACGTGGAAAACATCGTGAATGGCAGCCAATTGAGATGGAAGGCGAAGTTTGTAAGCCACTGGGCCACAAACATTGAGGATTTCGAAGGGTCCGACATATCGAGGTGCTAACTTTCCTTTTATACCGAAACGTTGGACACCTTTGGTAGGATATACTCGGAGATAGACAAAATCCCCTACTTGAAATTGCAGAGGTTTTCTCCTCTTATCTGCGTAGCTTTTCTGTCTAGACTGAGCGATTTTAAGATTAGATTGAATAACCTTAACCTTATCTTCGGCTTCAACGACTAGGTCTGGTCCGAAGATTTTGCATTCACCGGTCTCAGACCAACTTAAAGGAGTTCGACATCTGCGACCGTATAACGCTTCAAAAGGAGCCATTTGAAGACTAGCTTGATAACTGTTATTGTAAGAGAATTCAGCTAGAGCAAGGCACTTGTCCCAACTTGTACCATAGTGAATAATACAAGCTCGGAGCATGTCTTCAATAATTTGATTAACTCGCTCAGTCTGTCCATCCGTTTGAGGATGATACGCAGAACTTCGAATCAGTTTGGATCCAAGAGCTGATTGCAACTGTTCCCAAAAGCGTGCAATAAACTGAGGTCCTCTATCAGAGATGATAGTTTTAGGAATACCGTGCAATCGAACGATTTGATCAAGATAGATCTCTGCATACTTCTTAGTTGAATAAGTGGTATGCACAGGAAGAAAATGAGCTATTTTTGTGAGTCTATCAATGATTACCCATATGGAGTCATGCTTTTGAGATGTGTTGGGAAGACCGACAATTAAATCCATGCTAATGTCTTCCCACTTCCATGATGGAATGGGTAATGGCTGAAGTGTACCAGATGCTTTTAAGTGGCTAGCTTTGACTCTCTGGCAAGTATAACACTCATATACATATTTGGCAATTTCTCTTTTCATTCTGGTCCACCAAAAATGTTGCTGTAGATCTTGATACATCTTGGTGCTACCAGGATTAATAGAGAACTTGGATAAATGTGCCTCATCAAGGATTTGTTTGCGAAGTAGATGATCTTTAGGTACAACAATGCGATTGTTGAACCATTGGACTCCTTGATGATCAGTGTGAAAGCATTTATATTTGGCTTCTCCTAGAGATAGCTTCGATTTGATGATTTTGATACCCTCATCATGTAGTTGCGACATGATGATTTTATCTTGAAGAGTAGACTCAATGGATAGTAGATTCAGAATACCTTGAGGAATGATCTCCAAATTGAGCTTTCTCATTTGATGGCAGAGAGTGTCACTGAAAGTTGTTATGGATAAACAATGACAGTGTACTTTGCGGCTAAGGGCATCCGCAACCACATTAGCTTTGCCCGGATGGTAGTGTACCTCAAGGTCATAGTCTTTAATCAATTCTAACCAACGCCTTTGCCTCATATTTAAGTCAGCTTGAGTGAAAATATACTTGAGGCTCTTATGGTCAGTGTAGATATTACACTTAGCGCCCATAAGATGATGTCTCTAGATCTTGAGAGCATGGATAACTGATGCTAATTCAAGATCATGTGTTGGATAGTTTTTCTCATGAGTCCGAAGTGCTCGGGATGCATAAGCAATAACCCGGTTGTTTTGCATAAGGACACAACCAAGGCCAATTCTGGAAGCATCGCAATAGACATCAAAAGGTTGAGTGCTATCTGGTTGAGCCAGCACTGGAGCAGTTGTCAAGAGTTTTCTCAAGGTATGGAATGCTTCCTCACATTTGTCATTCCAACAGAATCTAACTTCTTTCTTTAATAGCTCAGTCATGGGTTTAGCTATCTTGGAAAAGTCTGGAATGAATCAGCGATAGTATCCCGCCAATCCAAGAAAACTTCGTATTTGGTGGACTGAAGTTGGAGGGTTCCAGTCCATAACTTCCTGGACTTTGGTTGGATCAACCGATATGCCTTCACTAGAGATAGTATGTCCCAAAAATTTCACACTATCCAACCAGAATTCACATTTCGAGAATTTGGCATAAAGGCGATGATCACGTAGCCGTTGAAGAACGACACGTAAATGATTAGCATGGTCTTCTTTAGTTTTGGAGTATATTAGAATGTCATCAATGAAGACCACGACGAATTTGTCAAGTTCCAGCATGAATACTGAATTCATGAGATACATGAAATATGCCGGTGCATTAGTGAGTCCAAATGACATAACCAGGTATTCATAAAGTCCATATCTGGTCGAGAAAGCCGTTTTTGGAATGTCACTAGGCCTAATCTTGATCTGATGGTAACCAGAGTGTAAGTCAATCTTAGAAAAGACCTTCGCTCCAGCTAGTTGATCGAACAAAATGTCAATGCGGGGAAGAGGGTACTTATTTTTGATAGTAACCGTATTGAGTGGACGGTAATCGACACATAGCCTTAGGCTATTGTCTTTCTTTTTGACAAAGAGAGCAGAACAACCCCAAGGTGAAGCACTTGGACGTATATAACCCTTATCAAGAAGATCTTGGAGCTGGATTTTTAGTTCTGCTAATTATTTGGAGGCATGCGATACGGCCTCTTTGAAATAGGAGCAGTGCCCGGTTGAAGTTCAATGATAAACTCGATGTCTCTATCTGGTGGCATTCCAGGCAAGTCGTCTGGAAAGACATCGGGATATTCACATACTATAGGAATATCCTTGACTTGGATATTTGTAATGGCATAGGTGCAAGGATGCAAACATTTCGCTGAGGCAGATAAAGGGTGGTGATCCCATAGTATGGTGAATCAATTTCAACAACTCGGGAAGAAATATCTAGCCGCACTTGATTTTAGTTATCCAGTCTGTCCCAAGTATAATATCAATACCCTCCAAACTTAGTAAAATCAAATCAGTTTTATTTCTATGCTACCTAACTGAATTGGTACACTTTTAACCATTTGGTTGGAGGTGATTTTTCCTCCAGGGGTAGAGATTATATATGACCCCTGGGTAGAACTAAAATCAGTCCTATTTGGGTACCACAGTTGTTACTAATAAAGCTATGTGTTGCTCCTGAATCAAATAATGTAACAACTGGTTTGTGATGAATAGAAAATGTACCCGACATGACGGGAGCTCCATCGGGAAGTTCTGCCAGAGTGGTGAAATTAATTCGCCCTTGCCGGACTTGCATTACCGGTTTCTTGCCCTTGTTCTGGTTACCCTGAGTAGAACTCTGCCCTTGGTTAGGTTTCTTGGGCCGCGAACAATCCCTGATAAAATGATCCGCACTACCGCAATTGAAACAGCGCTAATTGCTGCTTCTCTGTTGCACTTGTTGAATATTTGGCCGTGGGCCAGATTGTTGCGGTTGTTGGGAGGAACAGGAGGTCCGTACCTTCCTTGCTGTTGGGCGGCCTGAAAACAATCTACCAGTTGGGGCATTCCGCTGCGGTGCTCTGAACGGTGTATTGGGAACAACCCGATACCTCGGTGGTTGAGCACTCGAGGGTCCAGTAGGAGTCTTTCTTTTTCTTCTCAGCATGATGTGCTATGATGCAATCTTCTTGAGTTAAGGCCATATTAACTAGCTCGCTGAAAGTATTAGCCCTCACAAGATTCAGGCGTTCCTTGAGCTTGGTATTAAGGCCTCGACGGAAACGATCTTGTTTCTTGGCATCATTATCGCATGATATCCCGCATATTGACACAGATGATTGAAGTTCTGTGCATACTGCAGGACTGTACTGGTGCCTTGAGTAAGTGTCAAGAATTCATTCAGCTTTCGCTCCAGCAATCCTTCAGGAATATAGTGGGCTCTAAAGGCTGCCCGAAACTCATCCCAGGTGATAACATACCCTGCAGGTTGCATGGCATAGAAACTGTCCCACTAGATCCGAGCAGTACTCGGAGTTGCTGGCGGCAAAGGAAGCTTTGCTTGAGTCCGCACAAGGTATTGTCAATAGAGCGAACTTCGATTCAATGATATGGAGCCAAGCATCGGCATCCAAGGGTTCTTCAGCTTTACTGAAGAATGGAGGCTGGGTACTGATAAAATCCTGGTAACTGGCCATGGGAGGATTGCGGTCATCACGACCTCCGTGGAACTATTGATGTTGCTGGTTCAGTTGTGCTTGAACCAGCAAGTTGAGCAGCTCAGTTTGCCGATCCATAACCTCGGCAAGGTTAGGAGGTGGTGGTGGCGGTTGTTGAGAACCGCTAGCCTGATCTGCCCGGAAACCTTCCGGGGTTCCGCGCGTGGCTCCAACCATCTGAAACAAAGGAGATGTCCATCATTAACCATATAGCCTTACTCCCAATTTCAGAAGATATATGACTTAGATAAACAATGCACACACTCCATTCAATCATCTTATTTCAGAATCATAAGGATAATGAACAGGATTATAAAATAGGAAACTTATATTACAACACTGGTTCTGATTGTTCAACGCATCACACGTCCGAAAGATCCCTACGCAGGCCATCTATGTTACAAAAATGGCATAAGATCTAGCTAAGTTACATACTACCTAAGTTATTACACTCCCCACAAGTTACATCTAGCTAGTCGACGATTTACGAAACTAGAAATCGTCGAAGTTGCCTATAGACGACTGACTGCCAGAGGGAGAGTGATAGGGACTAAGAACAGGATCCCCATGGTCAGAGTCAATCTCCGAAACACCCTCAATCTCTTCTGGATCTTCTTCTTCTTCATCATGTATTATGGGTATAGCGGGAAGTATCGGTTGCTGCTGCAGTTCCTCAATGTGAGCCTGAGCATCATCAGCTTCAAGTATTAGATCATGAATTTGTGCCTGTAGGAACTCAATAACAGTGTCACGCTGAGTGATAATATGATCACTCTCATTGATCTGATCTTCACGATGGAGGATTGTCTCATCCCTTGCTGCAATGATTTCATCCTTTTGAGTCACCAAGGCTTGTAATTCCACTATTTGGGTCATTTGACGGTCAGCATTCCGATAGTGGCTTTGAGCCACACCAGTTAACTGATTCACACCGTGACGCAGTAGAATCTGGTAATGATGTTGCGCATCCATGAACCTGGTAATGATACGAACGGTTTCTTCAGCCAGATTTCCTAGCATATGACCAAGATGCTCTGTCCGAAAATTCCATTCTAAATTATCAGGGTCAATGGTAGGAAATAAACCAATAGGATATGCAGCAACTTCAGTCGGATGCTGATTGCAGAAAAGTTTGATAGCCTCCAAGGCAGCAGTTTCAAGGGTATCAACCAGACGATATCCAACCACTTCCACTTCTATGGGATGCCATGAGGAGCGGAAAGGGTGTTGAGGAATTATCATCTTAACCCGGCAGCGAGGAACTCCTTCCTCACGATATTCTACCCCATCGTATTGAGGAGGCTCTGTATAGTGGAACAGACTTAAGGATTCCCATAAGAGACGAGGAAACCCTTCCCAATGTAAAGCATTGGTGTGGAAGTGCCCCTCTTGATCCCAAAAGGCATTGGAAGGAGCAGCCATCTGCGACAACATTGCAAATGGTAAGATATATTTACCCTGCGGAAAGCTCACAAGGTAAATGGATTAAGATAGCTGATTCTAATAACAGCAAAGGCTGGAAATCAGATGGATACTAAAGAGCTAAAGATTGCTATTTACCCAAACTAAGAAATACCAACATGTTACCTATTTCTTAAAGCAACAAAATTAAAGATCCATTTTTTTGATTAATGTATTATGCATGCACGCACTATTCGATCTCACCAACAAAATAACTGCCAAGTAATCTTGGGCTTACGTGGTTAGTTCCGGTGGCACAATATAAATACGTCGCTCTCTATTAACTAGTCGATAAGTTCTATCCGTCCTAGTTGCGTAATCGTGGTTAGTGTACCTGCAGAAAACCACAATACATATATATATATATCCAATGAACCTTTCATGCCAGCATGTCATGAAAGCGTCCCCATTCATTACTGCTCACTATAGAAACAGCATCTGTACAATTACCGCCGTACAGACAACGTTAACATACGTTATTGAAACAACGTATTCACGGGGGTACCGCAAAATGCGGGGGTATGAACAGCGATCGCCACACCCTGCGCCGAACCATATACTCCCAATGTAGTCAACCAAAGTTGGTACATTGGCAGCATCTCAAGTAAGCCACTGCTTAAGAAACAGCATTCGGTTCGCATCACCGACAGGAAGGCCAAGCTCCCTCAGTTGGCTGAGGATCCTTACCTTCTTACCTCACGAGCGAAGATGTCATTACAGAAAGTAAGGTCGGGTTGTGCATGAATTTAATTTTTGGCAGGAAAGTAATGCTGGAGGTTAGATTTATATATATATATATAGTACAGCCACCTCTATTTTCCCTTAAAGATCACCCTAGGGCTTTACGTACTATACATTATCCTTAACGAACCCAACGTAGTTCGCGAATACTTAATTTTATACTATAAATTACTTTTAAGGCTAAATATATCTCCAGGGTACACTTGTTTGCTCTGATACCAGCTGTGGCAGAACCAACCTGAATTATACCGGCTTAAGTATGCAAGTCCTCTCTGGAGGGCTACCTCGTGCTTCAAACGGTATAACCCTATTGGCCTGTCGGGTAACGTCCCGATCAACCACCGAACGCAGGATCTAACAAGGTACCTCACACGAACGTGAGTCCAGAGATATAAATGCCATTACATTTTACATCACAGGCAGATATATTACAAAAGTATACAAAACATCATTAGTTCCCAGTGAAGGGAGATTATTACAAAACAGGTTTTAGTTTTAAGTCAAAACAGCGGAGTTTAAAAGCATAAATATTGTACACGTCGTTATTACAAATACCATGCTAGCCCTGGCATGATATCATTCGGCGGAATCCGTGTTGGCTGGGGACGGATCCCACTCCACGGACCAACCATCAGGCAAGGGGTAGGGCCACGGTGTAATGAATGCTGGCTCATCAGGGAGATTACATGAAGTAAATCAACAAAGCAAGGCTGAGTATACTAATACTCAGCAAGACTTACCCGCTCATGGTATTCTTAGCCATGTATCTAGACTTATGCAGGCTTTTCAGGTTTTGGGTAGAGTTTTCAGCTGAAAAGCAACAAAGAGTAGATCCTTATTTTCAAATTTTAGTTTTCAGGTTCTAGTTGATTAACCATTCTAGGTAAGCACCTGTAACTACTCACACATGGTAGAATCTTTAATCAAACATCATATTTGATAATCACAAAGTTAGTCTTGTTACTCTATGTGGTAAAGGGATCAAGCAGTCTCAATCATCGTGAGAAACGGACGATTCTGAATCGAATTCAACCTTGCAAGGGTAAACCTAACACACACGCTTGGAAAACAAAAGGGTCGTTCCGAAGCAACCGTTTACCTTTCATTCCGACTCATGGATCAGATCCACCACAAAGCGACTGCAGGACCATATGCACTTCCAAAGTGCAGGACGTACGTCTGTAGCGCGACTACAAAACCCGTACTCCTGGTTGCCCAGCAACACGTATTCCTGCACGTCGAACAAAGTAACCAAAAGAAGCAAATACATGTGGTGGGGGGTATGTCCACTCCTCGGGCCGATTGGTTACTAGGCTTACCGCTTACCATATTTCACGGTATGTGGTTAGTACTTTCAAACGCTTAACCACCGCTACCACACCCTGCAACCTTATTAAGTTCCACGACACAGACGGGGTATCATCTCAACCATGATACCTCACAAAATTCCCATCCGTCATCCTTATAGTGATAACATGGATGTAATTACAATTCCTAGGTCGCGCGAGTGACAGGAAATCACTCAACTTCTACCGGTCCTATAAGCAGAGCAGCTATTCGGACTCAAGTTCTAGTGTTCAATACATCGGTTCCTGGAATTATGCAGCTAAGGTTTCCAAACAACTCCTAAGAACTTAATGCATAAAGACGTATATAAACAGTATAGTTTGCAGTGTAATAAAGTAGGGGTTATGTCCGGGGCTTGCCTTCGCTGGTGGGGTTGGGGTTAGTCAAATTAATATCTTTCGAACCTTGGTTCGGGGCTTCAGAGAATTCCGCGACGAGGTTCCCGGAATCTTCAAAACAAACTCCTTCTGGTTCCGAAATCAGTTGATAATCTCCGTTAGCGAGAGTGGTCGAGTCTATATGAGATGCAGAGTTTAAAAGTTATGGAATGCATATACTTTTTATGTTATTTCACAATAAAGTTGCAATCCAAACAGAAGAACATTATATTTCAACAAACAACCTAACTACCCTGCACTGGGCAGTCATTTATCGAGTACTAACTAAACTAACTAGTCACGTTAAACAACAGGATGGGTTACCCTAAACATCCAACTAACTACATTAGGTAGCATATCTGGTTACCATAAGCAACAACTAAACACACTTAGCAATCTCCATTTATGTTATTAGCTAAACATTGTAATTAACCTTAGGTTATTATTTAATTATGGCTAACTTTGGATCAATTAAGCAAATCTTAAATTAGTAAAAATAAATTAATACTTATGCAAATTATCCTAAGTGGGTTTAATTGAAATAACATTACTCTAAATATTTTATACAATAGATAATTAGAACAATTCACTTAATTAAACAATATGTTTAACTTGAATAATTTTTACAGAGCAAGATATTTCAAAACAGGAGCTACAAAATTTACTGAATATAGATTGGTATTAGATCTGATTACTGTAGTTTTATTGGAATTTTATTCTAAAAGGAACTAAGCCACAAAATTAAACAAGATCAAGATTGAAATTTCAAGATGCAATTATAACTAGAGTTTTACACTAAAACTAGGGTTCAAAACTTAAGGACATCATAAACTACTCAAGACTAGTATTCCAGAAAAGTTTCATAATTTTTCATGCATAATAATTATTATTTATGAATTACCTTTGAATTTAAGCTTGAAATTTATAACTCAAGTTATATTAGGTTTCTGATGCTCAAATTTTTATGATGGATTATACTTATAAAGATCAAGTTATGGTAGATATTTTATCCCTAAATATGCATAGATGCTTTTGAAATTAATTTGTGAAACTTTCATGAACATATAACAAAGATAGCAAAAACATTCTAGCTAGAGAGCTGATCTAAGCCTCAAAAATTTACACAAGGCTACTTACACTACATGCAACACATGTTCCAAAAACCAACAGCAGCAAAGCTATGGATCACAAGATTTAATTAAAGCATCCCTTTACTTGCATTTAAAATACAGAACAAACTATGCATTTTCATAGCATGATCATGAAATAAAAGTTGTAGAATTCATTACAAGGATTCTAACCCAACAATTTGGTATTTTTCTAATTTTTCTATGATTTTCTACACATTTTTAAACTTCACTGATTTGAAAGAAAGAAAAGGACTGAACTCTTGCGTTTAGGCCCTTAGAAGAACTTAAATCTTTACACTCCAGTCCTTGCTGCCATGGCCGGCGGGGAGAGCTCGGTTCCGGCCGAAATCCGGCGATCCCCGGGGTCGGCGGCGAGGGGCAAGGGGAGAGGAAGCGCCAGGGAGTCGAGGGCTACCTGTAGAGAGTCTCGGGGAGAGAGGGGAGGGGCGGTGGCGAGCTGCCCACGGGAGCAGTAGCTCCGGCGAGCGGCGGCCCGAATTCCGGTGAGCTTGGGTGAGGAATGGGGATGGCGCGTGGTCTAGAAGCTTTAGGGCGAGGAGGAGACCCGATTCCGAGGCTCAACTCAAGGAGCGGGAGGTCGGAAGGGGGAGCTCGACGTGGAGCAGAGGGCGGCGACAATGGAGGTGGGCGGTGGCCGTCGGCACACACGCAGAGGGGCTTGCGCTGCTTCGGAATGGATTACCAGGAATGGAAAGAGTGAGGAGGGAGGCAGCATTGCGGGCTGGGGCAGCTACTAAGGCCCGGCGGTGGATGAGCAGGAGGTTGCCGCGGCCAGTGGTGCTGGCAGTCCGAGACAGGAGGGGGAGCGATGTGGCGCACGGGGAAGAAGACAACGGAGAGGAGGTAGGGCGGTGGAACACCCTCAGGCGACGCGTGGGCATGTACAGTGGCTGGAGGTGGAGCTTGGGCACTGCTCAGGCGATGGGCGGCGGGAGCAGAAGCAGAATAGAGAGGAAGCGAGGATGACAGAGGAAGAAGAACAGGCAAGTGTCAGGAGGACCCGTTTGCAAATAGAAAAACTTCCAGGGACTCCTCTGTAAAGAAAGATTTCCCATTGATACAAAATCCTAGTGAGAAAAATGTCTAAAGGAAAGTTGTAAAGAATTTCAAACCCTACAGTAATGCTTTAGGGCTCAAGTTCAAAATCTCAAAGGATACAGTTTTATTTTAAACTTTTGAACACAACTCAAATTATAAACTTTTTGTTATAATTCAAACAAAATGCTTTAATGTTTAGGGTCTTTTTGCAAGATTGCCTACAGTGTAATCATGACTAGCCTTTTTACACTTTAGCCCTTAAGTAAAACTGAGTTTTACTTTTATCTTACAACCATTTTACATTTAAAGCCTTATACCTTTGTGTTAATTACACATAGGTCCTTAGTTTCCAACAAAAGTCTATTTTTCTTAGGTTTTACTTAACTTTTGCACTTTTATTTTCTATAATCATTTAGGTTTACCACTTAAGAGTACTTTTACCCAATTACACTCAAGTACTTATATAATTCATAAATTACAAACATACCCCTAGCTCTCTTTACAACTTATATACACCATGGCATGCATACATATAAAACATCCAAACTTAGTATCTAGATTTCTAATCTACCTGGATGTTACAGCCTTCCCCCCTAAAAAGAATCTCGTCCTGAGATTCCGAAGCTGAATAGAATCAGAAGATTATACTTGAGGATTGGCTTGAAGGAAATTCGGAAAATTTCGTTGAAGATAAGTTTCTGTCTCCCAAGTTGCTTCTTCCTCGGTGTGATGATCCCATAAGATTTTATACATCTTAACTGTCCTTCTTCTGGTGAGCCTTTTCTTGGTATCCAAAATTCAAACAGGTTGTTCGATGTAAGATAGATCGGGTTCAATCTCAATGGCACAGGTATCCACGATTTCCATGGGTACTTTGACACACTTCCTAAGCTGAGAGACGTGGAAAACATCGTGAATGGTAGCCAATTGAGATGGAAGGCGAAGTTTGTAAGCCACTGGGCCACAAACATTGAGGATTTCGAAGGGTCCGACATATCGAGGTGCTAACTTCCCTTTTATACCGAAACGTTGGACACCTTTGGTAGGAGATACTCGGAGATAGAAAAAATCCCCTACTTGAAATTGCAGAGGTTTTCTCCCAATATAACCAACCTAAGTTGATATATTGGCAGCATCTCAAGTAGGCCACTGCTTGAGAAACAGCGTTCGGTTCGCATCACCGATGGGAAGGCTAACTCTCCAGTTAGCTGAGGATCCTTACCTTCTTACCTCATCATCGAAGATGTCGTTACAAAATATAAAGTTGAGTTATGCATCAATTTAAGTTTTGACAGAAAAATAATGTTGGGAGTTAGAGTTATATATATACTATAGCCACCTCTAATTCCCTTAATAACATTAACATAGGGCTTTACGTACTAAGCACAATCCTTAACGAGCCCAACATAGTTTTGCAAAATACTTGGTTAGTCAAATTTTATACTAAAAGTATTCTTAAGGCATTCCCTATCTCCATTGTACTCTTGTTAGCTCTGATACCAGCTGTGGCAGAACCAACCTGAATTACACTGGCTCAAGTACGCGAGTCCACTCTTGAGGGCTCCAACGTGCTTCAAACGGTATAATCCCTTGGCCTGTCGGGTAACATCCCGATTAACCACCGAAAGCAGGATCAAACAAGGTACCTCGCACGAAGATGAGTCCAGAAATACAAATGCCATCACATTTTTACATCACATGCAGATACAATATATGGGTATTTTAAAAGTAACAACAGTTACCAACTGATGGAAATTATTACAAAACCGTTTAAAGTTTCAAGTCTTGCAGCGAAGTTCAAAGCATGGGCACTGCACACGTCGTCAGTTCAGATATCATGCTAGACCTGGCATGATATCACTCGGAGGGGTCTGCGTTGGCCGGGGACGGGTCCCACTCCACGGACCAACCATCAGGCAGCGGGTAAGGCCATGGCATAGGCAGAGCAGGGTCGTTTGGGGGATTACCTGAATATAAAAGTCACAAGGCAAGACTGAGTATTCTAATACTCAGCAAGGCTTACCCGTTCATGGTATATTTAGCCATATAACTAGACTTATGACGGCTTTTCGGGTTTTGGATAAAGTTTTCAGATGAAAAGCAACAAAGAGTAGGTCCTTAATGTCAACTTTTAGCTTTCAAGTTCTATGTGATTATTCATTCTAGGTAAGCACCTATAGCTATTCAAGCATGGTAGAATCTTTTGCCAAACATCATCTTTGATAATCACAAAGTTGCTCTTGTTACTCTATGTGGTAAAGGGATCAAGCAGTCTCAATCTCCGTGAGAAACGGACGATTCCTGAATCGAATTTCAGCCTTGCAAGGTAAACCTAACTCACACGCTTGGAACATCCACAGATTGTTCCGAAGCAACCGTTTGCCTTTCATTCCGACTCATGGATCAGATCCACCACAAGCGACTGCAGGACCATACGCACATCCAATGTGCAGGACGTACACCTGTAGAGCAACTACACGGCCGTACTCCTAGTTGCCCGGCAACACGTATTCCCACACGTCGAATCGAGTAATAGGAAAGACCAACATACGAGTGGTGGGAGGTATGTCCACTCCTCGGGCCGATTGGTTACTAGGCTTACCGCTTACCATATTTCGCGGCATGTGGCTAGTACTTTCAAATGCTTAACCACCGCTACCACACACTGCGACCTTATCAGATTCAACAACACAGACGGGGTATCATCTCAACCATGATACCTCACATACATCCCGTCCATCATCGTTATAGTGATTACAGGAATGTAAACATTACAACTCCTATGTCGCGCGAGTGACAGGAAATCACCCGACTTCTACCGGTCCTATTAGCAGAGCGGCTATTCGAACTCAAGTGCTAATATTCAATACATTGGTTCCTAGGAGAATGTAACTAGGGTTTCTCACACAATTCCTATGAACGTAATGCATAGATAGATATAAATAATATAGGTTGCACTGTAAATAAAGTAGGGGTTATGTCCGGGGCTTGCCTTCTTGCGTGGGGTTGGGGGCAGTAGTGTCAAGGTTTTCCGAACTTTGGTTCGGAACTTCAGTTAGATCTTCGACGGTGTTCCCGGGGTCTTCAGAAACTTCCACTTCCTGATCCGGGATCAGCTCGTAATCTTCGTCGGCGAGAGTAGTCGAGTCTACATGATATGCAAAGTTATAAGTTAAGAGATGCATATTATTTTATTTTATTTCATGATAAAGTTGCAATCCAACGAAAATATAATTTACCTTGTACACTTATTATTTATTTCTCTACTAGGCAATCATTTATCGGGTATTAATTATTTTATCTAGTTACATTAAGCAACAGGGTTGGTTACCCTAATTATTTAACTAATGGCATGGGGTAACATGTTAAGTTGGTTTTAAATACTAAAATAACTATATTGAATAGCTTTATTTATTTGTTTTGCTAATTATTTATATTAACTCTAAGTTATTATTAAACTATGGACTTATCATAGCATGTTCTAATTGTTTTCTGCTGATTTGCACTTGACCCCAGGTTGGAAATTTAGGGATAGGCTATACTACTCTCAAAATATTCTCATGATTTTTGAACATTTAAAATCACATATATTAAATATACAAGGTTAAATAGGTATTATTTACATTTAAACTTACACATTAAGAATTTATTATACAAACAGTAGGTTAATTATTTTTCCTAAGTAATATATATCAAAACAAGATTAATGCAATTGGTTTCACATTTTTATCATTTTTCTGCCATTTATTATGCATTTTCTTAGCCTACAACTACTTAAACTTAGTATTTAATTTAGAGTACAAACCAATCAGAAACTGAAAGTTACTCTATAAAGAAAGTTGTAGATCTTAAAATGAGGATTCTAACAAATTTTAGTTTGCATTTTTGTGAAATTTCCTTGATTTGATATAGAATTTCAAATTGGACAGCACAACTAACATCAGGGGGTCCCTAAGGCACTATTCACATGAGTCTTAAGCCTTGTAGATAGCCCCCTGGGTTTTCAATTCTTCTAAACCCGAGGTCCCCGGCCAGAGGCAAAAGGGGAGCAGGGGTTGGACGGCCATGTTCCGGCGAGGGGGGTCACCGGCAGCGAGGTCCGAGGGGAGGGAAAGTCTTAGGGGCTCATGACGATTCGATTGCACCACGTGTCGAGAGTTGCGGTGGTCGGGAAAGGGGATCTCGACGAGAGCCCGAAACGGCGGCGGAGGGGGCAACGACGACGGCGACGCTCCGGCGGTCAACACCGGCGAAGAACCTGCGCGCAAGCTCCAGTGAGTCGTGGGGGAGGTATTGGTGTCATCAATTGGGAGCATAAGCTTCGGATTAGAGGCGACCGGTGGAGACAGTGACGATGGCGGCGGAGGCAGACACCGGCGAGCGTCGAGGAGTCGATGCAGTGTACTAGAGAGCCAATGGGGGAGTCGTAGAGCTCCACGGGGTCGATGTGGTGCTGGCTGAGGTGTTGTGGTGGCGCGGGAGAGCCCGGAGTGAGCTGCCCACGGTGAACCGAAGGCGGCGGCAGAACTCAAGCTAACTGGAGCTGTGGAAGACGAAGCTCGGGTGCGAGAGGGTGAAATTGATCGGGCTGGAGAGCACCAGTGGGTCACGGCGGTGCTCTAGCAGCTCTAGATTAGGGTTCAGAGGGAGCGAGGGCGGCTGGGGACGGTGGGCAGTAGGGGCGGCGGAGGTCCGGCGAGGAAGTTGAGCTTGGGAAAGGAAATGCTAGGGAAAATGAAGTGCGGCAACGAGTAAAAAAGGTCACAGAGTGGTCGTGGAGCGCGTCTTAAGGCCGGGAGCGATGCTACGGTGCAAGCAGGAGCTGTCAATGGCGGTGAGGTGCGTGGCGGCCGGCGGACGGCTCGGGAATGCGTGGCGGCCAGAGGCGAAGCACTGCCGGCGGCAGGAAGCAAAGCAGAGGAACATGTGCGCGAGGAAGAAGAAGAGAGGGAGGGGGTCCGGGGGGCCTATTTGGAAATCTCAAAAAAACTTCAAGGACCTCTCGGTAAACTAAAATTTCCCACTGATGTAGAAGTCTAATAAAGAAATGCCCAAAATGAAAGTTGTAGAGTTTTTCAAACTCTACAATATTATTTTAAGGTTCAAGTCCAAAAAGCTAAAGTTTACAGCTTTACATGTTAAATTTTGAGTAAAGGTGGAATTTGAATTCTTTTGTCCTTACCAAGGTGGATTTGATGAAATTTTGGATATGTTCACAAGTATTCATGGGATGTCATGGTGACTTGTATTCTTACATGTTAGCCCTTAAGTAAATTTGAAAGTTACTTTTACACTTCAACTATTTTACATAAAAGGCCGTATGATTTTTGTTTTAATCACACATAGGTCCCTATTTTTACTTAAAGGCTTATTTTCCTTAGGATTTAACCTATCTTTTACACTTTCTTTCCTATGGTAATATAAATTTGACACCTAGTATTATATTTATCCTAGGTTTTAATGCTATCTCCCATTTCACCCAATTAACACTCAAGGACCTATATTTTATAGAAATTACAATTATACCCCTATTCTTTTGTACTACTCACATATACCATAGCAAGCATACATATTTCACACTAAAACCTAGTGTCTATGTTTCTAATTACCTGAATGTTACAGGCTCCCCTAGTAGGATAGAAATCCAGACCTACTTTTGTTCCACACTTTGAACTAATAAAACTATGGGTGGCACCAGAATCAAAAAGTATAATAACGGGTTGATGGTTTATAGAGAAAGTACTTGTCATTATTGGCGCACCCTCGGGGAGTTCGGATAGAGTCGTGAAGTTCACCCTCCCCTGGCGGACTTGTACCATCTGCTTCTTGCCCTTGCCCTTGTTGTTCGGGTTGGATGTTTGCCCTTGGAAAGATCTTCTGGGTTGGGGGCAATCCTTAATAAAATGGGATGGGCTGCCGCAATTGAAACAATGATAGTTGTTGTTTCCTTGATTGGATGGCGGAAAGCTCGACCGTGGGCCTTGCTGCTGTTGTTGCTGAGATTGTGGTGTTGGTGGCCGATTGAATCGAGCCTGCTGGGGTGGCCTGGCTACCCATCTGCCTGGTAGATTATTTAGGGGCGGTGCTCGGTTAGCATGGTTCTGGACCAACCGATACCTTGGTGGTTGCGCAGTTGAGCGTCCCCTGGGTGTCTTCCATTTCTTTTCTGCCCTATGGGCTTATATGCAATCTTCTTGAGTAATGGCCATATTGACTAGTTCATTGAAGTTGTCGGCTCTTATCAGGTTCAACCGTTCTTTAAGCTTTGTGTTTAGGCCTCGACAGAAATGATCTCACTTACGGGCATCAGTGTCCGCATGATAACCCGCATACTCGCACAGGTGATTGAAGACCTATGCATATTGCAGAACTGTGCGGGTTCCCTGAGTCAAGGTCAGGAATTCATTGAGCTTTCACTCAATAAGTCCCTCTGGAATATGGTGTGCTCTGAAAGTGGTCCAAAATTCATCCCATGTGACAACATTATCAACCGGCTGCATGGAGTAATAATGGTCCCACCATATGCGGGCAGTGCCAGCGAAGTTGTTGGGCTGCGAAGAGGGCCTTGTTCTCATCTGAGCATGGTGCAGACAACAATGCAAACTTAGACTATAGTGCAGAGCCAGACGTCAGCATCAAGGGGCTCCTCCGCTTTATGGAACAGTGGGGGCTGAGTACTGAGAAAGTCTTGGTAACTAGACGATGGGGGTTCATCATGACCTCGGGACTGGTGATGAAATTGGCCCATCTAGCCTGTACTAGCTGGTTCAGAAGTTCCGTCTGTCGGGCCATGACTTCCGCTAGATTTGGCGGGGCTAGTGGCGGTTGTTGGGAACCGCTAGCTTGGTCTGGCCAGAAACCTTCCGGGGTTCCACGTGTAGCTCCAACCATCTGAAACAAAGGAGATGTCCATTATTAACACCATGTCCTTACTCCCATTTTTAGAAGATGTATTGCCGCTAACAGGTTTCTAAGTCACATATTCTGTTCAACCAACTCATTTCAGGTGCAAAGATATGGAAACAAGATAACAGAACACAAGGCTTAGATTTCAAAGCAGACACTGGTTGTCCTTAACATATTACATCCAGGTGGTTCGATTACTACGGGTCAAGCTATATATACACATGCCACATATAGCACAACAAGTGGCTCTGGGTCCGATAGACTACCCACTACCTATGTCACAACAGTCTACACTAGTTACATTGGAAAAGATCGACGATTTGGAGGGACTAGAAATCGTCGAGGTCGCCTACTGAGGACTGGCTGCCAAAAGAGGAATGATCTAGCTGAGGATTAGGCTCTGGGTTTCCGTGCTCAGAATTGAGATCAGAAACTCCCTCAATTTCCTCTGGGTCTTCTTCTTCGCCTTCAGGTACTACAGGTATAGTAGGAGGTACCGGCTGTTGCTGAAGTTCATCGATGTGAGCATGGGCGTCGTCAACCTTAAGAATAAGGTCGTGGATTTGCTCCTGGAGGAACTCGATAATCGTGTTACGTTGAGTGATTATTGCATCACTCTCATTGATCTGATCCTCCCGGTGAAGAATGGTCTCCTCTCGCGCTGCGATAATTTCCTCCTTCTCTGTGACCAAGGCCTGAAGCTCTTCTATCTGAGTGACCTGTTGATCAGCATTTCTATAGTGACCTTGAGCTATACCAGTCAATTGACCCATACCACGACGTAGCAGAATCTGATAGTGGTGCTGGACATTCATGAACCTGATGGTACCATGGAGTGTTTCTTCGGCTGAATCTCCCAACATATGGCCATAATGAGCTATCCGGAAGTTCCACTCAGGATCACTGGAATCTATTGCAGGGAATAGGCTGATAGGATGCCCTGCAACTTCCATGGGATGCTGGTTGCAGAAAATATGGATGGCCTTAAGAGCTGCGGTCTCAATAGTGTCGATGAGACGATAGCCAACCACATCAACCTCAATGGGCTGCCACTGAGAACGGAAAGGGGGCTGAGGAATGGTCATCTTGACTCTGCACCGGGGAACACGTTCTTCCCTATACTCCACTCCATCGCACTGTGGGGGCTCGGTGTAGAAGAATAGACTAAGTGATTCCCACAAAAGATGGGGAAAACCCTCCCAGTGCAAGGCATTGGTATGGAGATGCCCAGCATGATCCCAAAAGATGTTTGAAGGAGCCGCCATCTGAAACAAGAATTCAGATGGTGAGATTTTGAAGGATGCAGAAAACCCAACTAAGACTACCACAAGAATCCTATTGAAACTATACTAATATAGACAACACTCTATTTTTCCTTAAAAGAACAACACATTCAAAGCATTCAGTTTGTTTGATAATGGATGATGCATGCACATACTATTCAACCTCACAACCAAAATAATTGCCAAATATCTTTGGACTTACGTGATTAATTTCGGTGGCATAACACATACGTCTCTCACTAATAACTAATCGATAAGTCCTATCCATCTTAATCTTTTAATCGTAGTTAGCGTACCTGCAGAAGACCATAGGTATATAACATGAACCTTTCATGGTAGCACGATATGAAAGCGTCCCCAAACAGTACGGTTCACTATAGAAATAGTATCCGTACAATTTCCACCGTACGGACAACGTTAGCATATGTTACATTTGCAACGTATTCACGAGGGTACCGTATAAAATGGGGGTATGAACAGCGATCGCCATACCCTGCGCCGAACCATATACTCCCAATATATTCAACCTAAGTTGATATATTGGCAGCATCTCAAGTAGGCCACTGCTTGAGAAATAGCGTTCGGTTCACATCACCGATGGGAAGGCCAATCTCCCTCAGTTGGCTGAGGATCCTTACCTTCTTACCTTCTTATCTCGACATTGAGGAACGGATACTACAAATAGATATCTAGGGTTGGTTGTGCTCGAAAGTAAGTTTTAACAAAAAGTAGTGCTGCAAGTTAGAACTGACTATACATATATATGTACTAGTAGCCACATGATAATTCCCATATAAATCCCTATAGCTCTGATACCAGTTGTGGCAGAACCGCCTGAATTATTCCGGCTCAAGCGCACTAGTCATCGCCATACAGCCGATACTAACTCAACACACTTCAAAACGGAGCAACCCATTGGTCTGTCGGGTCTCCGCCCGATGCAACCACGGTTCAACAGGATCGAAGCAGGTTTACCTCGCACGAAGGCGAGTTTACAAACGCACAACAGCTCACCAACTTTTAATTAACAGAATATTAAACATTATTACAAATATTTCAACTTCAGTATACTTATACAAACATTGTTTGAAAACCACAAGCTATGCAAGCTTGTGTAGAGTCACAGCGGAAGAAATTAACACGCGACTACACACGTCGCGAAGGTTGACACTATGTTCAGCCCGAAACCTGGTGTCATTCTGGAGGGTCACTGCCAGCCGGGGACGGATCCCATTCCACGAACCAGCCAAACGGAACAAAGATTGGCCATGTTGGACCATCCGTGGGGTTCTAAAAGGTCATACCTGAAAAATAGAGTGGCAAGACTGAGTATACTAATACTCAGCAAGATTTAACCGAAATCAGGTATATGGAGGATTTGAGAGGCTCTAGTTTTCTTTTGCTGAAAAGCAACAAAGAGTATGATCTAACTTTCATGTTTTAGCTTTCAAATTCTAGTTTCATTAACCATTCTAGGTAAGCACCTATACTAGACAAACAAGGTAGAGATTACATCCATCAAGATTGTTCCAGCAATAGTTATTGTTCTTACTCTATGTGGCAGAAGGAATAAGCAGTCTCAATCTCCGCGAGAAACGGATGATTCTGAATCGAATTTCCAAAACCTTGCAAGGCAAACCTAACTCACACGCTTGGAACATCAAATGATTGTTCTGAGCAACCGTTTGCCTTTCATTCCGACTCGTGGAATAGGGCCACCACAAGCGATTGTAGGACCATACGCACACCAATGTGCATGACATACATCTGTAGCGCGACTACATGACCGTACTCCTATCCGTTGTGCGAAACGTACTCCCGCACGTCAGTGCGTGTGAAAAACCAAATTACGAGTGGTGGGAGTATGTCCACTCCTCGGGCCGATTGGTTACTAGGCTTACCGCTTTCCATATTTCACGGCATGTGGCTAGTACTTTCAAATGCTTAACCACCACTACCACACACTGCGACCGTATCAACTTTTATCAACACAAACGGGGTAACCTTCCGAATCATGATACTGTACATGACCCCATCCATCATCCTTATAGTGATTGTAGAATAGTAAACATTCAACTCCTATATCGCACGAGTGACAGGAAATCACTCGACTTCTGTCGGTCCTATTAGCAAAGCATCTATTCGATAAGGACTTAGGCTCAATATATAGGTTACTAAGATTCATGCGTCTAGGGTTTCATTACAACTCCTAGACTTTAATGCACAATATAGAAATATATAACTTAATAAGTGCAATAATTTGAAATACTAGGTTATGCGCCGGGGCTTGCCTTCTTGAGCGGGGTTGGGATTAGGAATGTCAGAAACTTCCGAACTTTGGTTTGGGGCTTCAGTTATAACCTCGGCGACGTTCGCAGGATCTTCATAAATCCTTTGCTCGGATTCTGAGACTAGCTCGTAGTCTCTGTTGTCTACATGATATGCAATTATTTAAATTAGGTGGTTCTGGAGTTAAGTATTTTATTTCACGATAAAGTTGCAATCCAACGAATTGATAAATACAACTTCATAAAATAGGAGATTTGAATTCAAATTTACTAAGTATACTTTTTAATTCAATATTAATTTACTTAATTTAATAGAATTAAGTCAACAAGTTTGATTTTTATTTTGAAATCCACAAAGGCTCTAGCCTTGAATTTTTGTAGGTAAGCTATCTTCTAGTGGAGGAGCTTACTGTGTTGTAAATTCTCAATATATTTACTATGGACTATTCTATTGTAGAACATCACATGGTAAAAAGATCTAAGCATGAAAACCTTAGTAACATGCTTGAATAAATCTAAACTATTTCTAGCTTGATTTGCATAAGTTTAAATTAATTCAAACTAGGGTTCAGTAATATAGGTGAATTTTTCACACAAGATCACTTATATCTTAATCAAGCTACTCACCAAAATTCTCAGGTAATAAAGTTAACATGCAAAAGTTACACACAAGATACCCTTTTGTTAAACTTTAAAATAACTCTAAAAATATTTGGTTTCAAACTGAACTCCACTAACAAAACTTGTAGAGATAAACTTCTGGAGTACAACAAAATTGGTTTGGTAATTTTTGGATTTTCCTACAAATTCCTATGGATTTTACAAGTTGGCTGATTTGAATTAGAGAGGGGGTACTGATTTCCTATAGAAAGGCTCCTGGAAAGATTCAAATCCTTGCAATTGGGTCCTTGGCCGGGCTATGAAGGAAAACCGATTGGTGCCGATCAAATTCCAGCAAGGGGGCTCACCGGCAGCGAGGGGCAAGTGGGGGAAAAGGTTCACGGGCTCACGGCGGTCACGGGGGTGGCCGGTGTTGGGGAAGAGAAGGGCCGAGGCGGCGGGTTGACAGCGAACAGAGACGGGCGGCGTCGGCGTTCCGGTGGCTGGAGTGCCGAAGGGCGGTCGGGAAGTGGCTAAATAGCTTCTACGTGATGATGTGGTGCTGGTGTGTGCTTGGCCGGGGCTAAGAGGCGATGGATCCATGGGACGGCGGCGAGGCCGAGCGGCGGCGGGAGCTCGAGCTCACCGGCGCAGCGGTCCGGTCGTTCTAGTGCAAGAGAGCGAAATTGGGCGGGCTTGTGAGCTTCAGTGGGTCGTAGCGGTGCTCTAGGAGCACTGGAACGGGGATGGGAAGCAGCGGCGGCCGCTGTCGACGGTGAGCCGAGGCAGCGGCGGTGCTCCGGCGGGGTGTGGTGGTTGGGAAAGAGAAATTCAGTGGAAATGCACTTGTGTGAGCACAAGAGGGAGTCCGTGGGAAGCTCCAGGACGTGCTTAAGGCCTAGAAGATGGCACGGCCGAGCGAGAGCAGATGCTGGCAGCCGACGGGGTGCGTGGCGGCTCGGGCGGCGGCGGCGCGACGTGGAGAGGCAGGAGCAGGCCAACGCGGGCTGGGGAAGCGGCGGTGCGGGTGCTGGGGCGGCACATGGCGCGAAGAGGGGTGGGGCAGGGGGCAGTGGGTGCTCGGCACATGGCTGGCGAGGGCGGCGGGGCGTCGGGCAGAGAGGAAACAGAGCAGAGGGGCTGGAGGTAGACGAAGGGGACTTAGTTGCAATTTCCCAAAAGTGCAGGGACTCCACTGTAAAGCCTAGTTAACTTTCAAACCATAGCTCAAATGGAAATATGCCCAAAAGCAAAAGTGTAGAGTTCAACAAGATCTACATATTTTCTTCAAGGTTCAGTGGCAAAAGAGCTAAGGATTTGAAATTAGCTTAAAACTTGCAAAGTTTTAAACTTTAATTAAATCCTATTTAAAATCTACACCACACTTGCATCCTTTGGGTAGTTTCACCTATATTTGCGGTTTAAAAGCAAGTTCTTGACTTTTGCAAAACAACCTTCATATGTTTTGATTTTACCTCCCATTCTCACACATTTAACACTAAAGGACCTAAATTTTTCAGAATTATAGAAAAATATCCTTTTCCCTTAGCATTTAAATTTTAGCACACATACACAAGATCAAACATGCACACTTTATAATAGAATCTAGTGTGTCCTAACCCTAAATACCTGAATGTCACAATATGCCCCATCCCTTATCATAGAAATATCTATGTCACGTATGCAGTCCCGTGGTCTTAGGTCTAACAAGCTGTGACGCCCTGAAAATTTACCAAATTAAATCACGCGCTAGAATGTTTCAATTGAAAACCACTCGACATCGAAATCCTAGCCCTAACCCCTTCTGACCGACACTAAACTTTACCGCCGTCCCATCCCGCGCCGCTCGGAGGCCTGCCGGCCGCGCGCAAGCATTCGCCGCGATTAGCGCCGGCGTAATTCCTTTATCGCGCAGCGCGACAATCTCGCGCGCGCGTGGCCACGGCCGCTGCGATCGGCGCCGACACCTCCCCCAACCTCTCCTTTCCCTTTTTCCCCTCCCATTTCTTTCCTTTCTTTTTCTTTTTCCAATCTCTCCCCTTCTTTCTTTCCTTTCCTTTCTCCCCTTTTCCTTTTTCCTTTTTCCCTTTTTCCTTCCTTCCTTCCTTTCCCTCCTCCCTTCTCCTCCCTTCTTTTTCCCCTGTCCCTGCTCCTGAACGCCGCCCGGCCCCGGCTCCCCGAGCCACGCCACCCTCCCGCGCGCGCACGTCCCCAGGCACGCGCAACGCGTGACCGCGCGACGCGCCGTGCCCTGGCCCGCGCTTCGCCGCGCCGTTCGCGCACGTGCGTGCCCGCCCCCGGAACGCGGCCGCGCCGCCCGTCGTCAAGCCGTGCCACCCGCCGCTGACCCCTGCTGCACCCCGCAAGCGCGGCCGCCCTGTGTTTGCACAGCTCCCTCCCCATGTGCCCGACGACGCCTCGGCGCCCTCACCGCCACGTCGCGTCGCGACGGCCGCAAGCGGCCGGAGCACCATTAATGGCGCCCCGCACCGCCCGCCGGCCGCCACCGACCCGTTCCCCTCCGCCCCGCCGCCTTCTCCCTCTATAAAACGGACCCCCGCGCGGCTCACCTCTCCCCCGCAACTCACACCGCCGCCTCTGCCCCTTCCCCAGCTCGCAGCGCCGCCGCCACGAACGCCTCTGCCCGCCGCCGCTTGCTCCTGTGGGCACGCCTCCCCGCGGCATCCCGGCCCAAGGTGAGACCGGGGATGGGACCCCCGCGCCTCCCTCTCCCTTTTCCCCCTCAACCTCGAGCCGCCCCGGGCCCTAGGCCGCCGGATTGAGCCGGCGCCGAGCTCCCCTCCCCTCTCCTCTATTTCCTGTGAGGGGAGGAGGAAGAAGGTGGCCCCTTTTACGCAAAACCCCCTGGCCTCCCCTGTATTTCCCCAAAGAAAACCCCCCTCTAGGAGCACCCCTATCCACCCATTCTTTGCAAAAGAAACCTCGCCCTTTTTAATATTTTGAATTGAGCCCTCCAATACACGAACCTAGATACGCATGGCACCTTTTAGCATGTCCGAGTATTTTTTTAGGGTTCGCGAAAAGGTCCTTACCCCCTCCGGGTAATTGCAAGCGAGCCCCGGGACCCCTGTTTAGCCCCTGAAACCCCTTTACCTCGTCATTTTATGCGCCAAACAACCTCCGATCGACCTGAAACTTTACCACTCCGTTTCTAGCATAGTTTTGGCCATGCCATTACGAAACCACCCAAAAATATTACCCCTACCTCCGTAACTAAATTATTTCCGATTCAAGCTCAACGATAAAAGCTTTTAGTTCTCTCGCTTGATTGCATGCCTATTTGTTTGCGTCGTAGGACACGGAGTGAACGAAGGAGTTCCCGACTGCGACCAAGCAACCGAGGACCAGTTCTGCGACCCCGAACTCGAGGGACAGTGCTTCGATCAGAACCTCCCGCAAGGACTTGACGATGGCAAGTTCGATTCCACCCTTTGATGCATGTTTCTGTCCTAGTTTTTATAAACACAACCCAGAGGCCTGTTTTATAAAATTGCATGGTTTTGTGTGCTGAAAATATGGTAGGATAGCCACCCCTACTTGTGATAACCATACCTTGACCACCTGGTTTTGCAAAGAAAGTGTGTGTGCGTGTGGGAAGGGATAAAATGTGGTTTTGATAAGTGAGTTAGACGGGATGGATGGCATTTCTGTGTGAATTGCCGTTGGTGTGCTCGTACCTGTGTGGTCGAGCGTGGAAGGGAGATATCCATCTTCTCACCCCTAAGGACCGAGTTGATGTGTTGTCTCACCTAGCTTCCTGTCGTGCAAACCGTTTGACCGTTGTGTGGGCAACGGCTTAGCCTAACCCCACTAGTTAGTCTGATAGCCATCAGGAGAGCTGGGAGCAACGGGTGATCAAGGAGACGGGATAAGCTCTGTGTGACTTATGCCCCGGTTAAACCTCGGTGATAGGTCGAATGACCCCTTGATAGATCCCGTGGTGGCTAGTCAGGTCTAGCTAAGGTGGGTAAGGGCTTTGATGGGATCTGCACCGGCACTAAGGTGTTCGTGTTGTGGTACCCCACCTGTGGGTAAAGTTGCACACCTCTGCAGAGTTGAAAATCTATTCGAATAGCCGTGCCCACGGTACTGGGCAAGTTATGGTGTGGTCACATAACTAGTGTTTCTCTCTGGGAGTGGATGGGCTGGTATGAGTTGTTTGGAAAGTGTCCGGCAGTTGTGCCGTGAGCTACGGCGGACGGGGAGTCTGGTAGCAGTTTAAAACTTGGATCCTGTGTGGATCAACATCGTGTGTTCCATGGTGCTAGAAAACTCGTTTTGGAAATTGTTTTTAAACGAACCCTTGCATACAATTGAGTTTCCGCAAAAGAACCATAACCTTACCCTTGAATTGTCCTATGCATTTGATTACTGTTACACCCCCCCCCCCCCCGTGGGTGTGATTGGACTTGTTGAGTACGTTTGTACTCACCCCATTCTTACTTTTACAGTGGAAGACCCAGACTACGTTCCCGAAGACAACGAGTAGGGTTTCGTCCTGCACCCAGTCTTGCCTGTGGTTAAGGCCACCGTGGAGTTCCGCATGGCGCAAGACTCTGATGATCCTCTTTTCGTAGCTAGTGTAGTAGTGTGGGTTCTAGTTGTAATCCTCGCGATAGTGGCGCTTCACTGCCCATTACCGCGAAGAGTTGTACGGTGATGTACCATCTGATGTAATAAAAGTGTTATCAGCCTCCTGGGACTGATAAAATAACACTTTTAAGTCTTCCCTGATGGGGGGAACGCTTCAGGTGGTATCAGAGCCATAGGCTGGCCGTATGACGTGACCCTAGGAGAGAGACCCCTTTTCAGGCCCTAGAACTTGTCCCGATTTAGAAATTTTCTGCATAAACACTCACCGCTGGTCTTTGCCTTGTTCCAGATGGCTGGCAATGGATGGGTTAGCGGAATCTGCCACGCAGAGCCCGGCCTTCCTAAGTTACTATTGCTCAGCCTGGAACGCGTTGGGATTATGGAACCACCGGAGTATGCCTACCGTGAGTACATCGCCGGAGGCACCCTTCGGTGCGACATGATGGTTTTTGTGGAGAGAAGCACCCGCTACCCTGATGTAGATCCTTGGTTCATCTCCACCGCTGGCTTCCGCTTCCCCGACACCTATCGAAAGGCCGCCCGTAAAGCCCTGCGACGGCTGCGTGTGCTCTATAGGCGCCACCTTCAGCGGACTCCTATGGGATTTTTCCCACCCACTGAGGGAAGAGGACGCACTTGGATTACCCGGATGAGGGGACTCGGACGAGAAGAAGAAGACCTGGAAGACACGGTTTCCCACCTATCCATCTATCTTACTGGCTTGGATGCACTCTACTGCGAACAGGCAGCACAACTGAAGCAGCTAATCCATGGGATTGAAAGGATAACCCAGGAGCTGGAGGAACAACGGACAAGAGCCGCAAGCGCCGAGTATTCCTTAGCCGCCCTCCAAGCCCAGATGCAAGAGTACGAGAACCGCAATGGAATAGGTGGATGGATAGAGGAAGAAGAAGAAGAACCCATGGAAACCCATTGGGATAAGGGTACTCAGACCGAAAACGAGATGGATCGGTTCCTTCCAATAAAGAAGCGCTCTATCAGGACCGAGGAAGAATCCCCGTAATAGGATTAGCACTCCAAGCTAGAACCCGACCCTAATAACCCCGTGCCCATGAAAATTGTATCCCCGTGTTGCAATAATAAATGTTATCCACTCCCTTTTGTATCTATGCTAGACTGTTTACCCTGTTCATGTTTCAGATGGCTGAGGAAGGATGGACCCAGGGCGATTGCCAAGCAGCACCTGGCTTTCCCAGCCTCTTAATCAACACCCTGGAGGACCTTGGCGTTACAGAACGCCCAAGGTACTACAGCCGAGAGTACGAGCACCATGGTACCCTCTGCTGCAGGGTGATCCTGGTCATCGCCAGGAGCAACCGCTACCCCGACATCCAGCCTTGGCGAGCGACCGCCACAGGGTTTAGACACCAGGACACCTACCCCTTGGCCATCAGAAAAGCACTCCGTTATTTGTGCCGGATTTTTGAAGAACACCTCGCCCCCACACCAGCGAAGTTCTTTCCGCCGGCTATCAGGACCCCAGTCTGGGAAGCACGCATGAGAAACCTGGAACGACGTCGCCACGAAGAAGGTCCCCTGTACCAAGTGGCTACTTACCTAGCCGCCCTGGACCAACTCTTTGATGAGCAAGCCAACCTTCTGAGGGAGCAGACCCATCGAGCTGAGCAAGCGGAGCTCGCAGTGAGATTACAGCAGATTCGAGCCGCCCACGCCGAGGCAAGAGCCGCAGCCGCGGTTAGTAGCGAAGCAGTCGCCCAAGAGAGCCTCAGGCAAGCCCGAGACCGGCGCATGCTAGATTGGACCCAAAGTGGAACACCAGTCCCGGCAATTGGAGAAGATCATGTTTTACTCGGGACACCCGTCATAGGATGGGGAACACTCTTTGGGAACACACACGCTCCACCCGAGAACCCTGAAAGTTCTGCCGCCGCCGTCAAAGGGGGTGCTACAGCGCAACCCCTGCCAGATGGAAACCCAGAGGACGGCGAACGAGGATCTCTCACCCTTCCCACCCCGGAAGAAGGCACGCCTCGTGAATAGAGTAACCGACGCCGTCCCAGTGATGCACCCCCCCCAGCTTGAGACGTGCCCTTAGACAAGACCCTGGCCGAGTAGCACGAGACCTAGTCGTACCCCCAAGTTGTACCCCCCTTGCAGTAATAAAATGGTTTGTGCTTGTTGTTTGTGATGTTGTGTGCTGGTTTGATGTGTGCTGATTGTTTATATGAGTACCGGCAGGAGATAGATTCTGCCTTATATATATACGAATTAAACAACTTAAACATCACATAAATGTAACCCCAATCTACTCGATCAACAGGTGACCCCCCGGAACGTCGCGAGGGCTTCCCGTGGCTGGAACCCCGTAGCCGCTAGTGCCGGAGCACAGCCTGTTGAACAAGACCTTCCCCAAGGAGAACAAGAAGTAAGCCAGAACCGAGGAGGAAGTCAAGAAGGAGAGCAACTACCACCACCCCCACCCCTCGGAGACCTGGCACAAATAATTCACAACCAGACCCTCATACTGGAAACACTGGCCAACGCCCTCGTTAACCGGCAACCACGAGGGTAGAACATGAATGACAAACTGACAGCTTTTTTGAGGACCAAGCCGCCCACCTTTGCTGGATCATGCAACCCTTTGGATGTAGATGACTGGTTACGAGTAATTAAGAGGAAGCTCGAACCGTTCAAATGCCAGGACCGAGACAAAGTCCTTCTGGCAGTCCACCAGCTCACCGGAATAGCATTATCCTGGTGGGAGAACTATTGTGCCGCAGCTGAAGATGCCTCTACCATCACTTGGGGAGAATTCGTGAGGGAGTTCCGCCGCTACCACATCCCTTCGGCCACCATGAAGCGCAAGGCGGATGAGTTCCGCGCACTACAACAAGGAAGCATGACGGTGGAAGAGTACACCCACCGGTTTATAGAATTGGCCCGATATGCGCCGGAGGAAGTGAACGACGACGATAAGAAGCAAGACATGTTCAAGAAGGGATTAAGCCCAGAACTCCGGACCTTGCTTACCCCTCAGATCTATCCGGACTTCAACACCCTGATGAACAAGGCTATCCTCACGGAAAGGGCCAAAGCCGAAGAGAGGAAGGATAATAAACGCAAATTCCTGGAGAGTAAGGCCCGTCAACAGGACCGCTTCCAAAAGCCGAGGAACTCTAACTACACTGCACCAAAATCTCAGGCCCCAATGCAGTATAGGACTCAGTCCCAAGTGACAGGATCACGGGCCCCGGAAGCACAGCCTCAGAGTCAGAACACCATGAGGGCCCCGCAGAACAACACAAGCCTGGTCGCCCCCGACAACAACAATGTTAGGGCCTGTTTCAACTGCCGTGAGACAGGGTATTTCATCGCCAACTGCCCTTACGCCAAGAACAAGCCGGCTACATCAACCTTCTCCAACACGGTGAATGGGCCCAGACCAGCCCTGACCGGTGCCAACCGAGTGCCCATCCGCAACAACGACAACAGCCAGCAGATGAAGCAGCAATCATTTGGACGAGCCCGCGTCAATCACATCGACGCGCAGGAGGCTCAAGAGGCTCAAGGCGTAGTGCTCGGTGAGTACCTAGTCAACTCAGCTCTGGCAACAGTACTATTTGATTCTGGAGCATCGCACTCGTTTATATCCTCAAGCTGCGTGGAGAAACACAAAATACCCACAGTACTACTAAAAACACCCCTATTAACCCGGACGCCTGGGGGCGACATCAATTGTCAATTAGGTTGTCCACGGGTAAGGATCAACTTAAGTGGGGTAGAATTCCTAGCGGACCTGGTAGTACTTAAGTCTGGGGGAATAGACGTGATCCTTGGAATGGACTGGTTGAGCCGACACAATGGTCTCATAGGCTGTACCGACAAAGTGGTACACCTAACAAACCCCGAAGGAGTACAAGTGATCTGCCATACCCGGGATAGTCAGTTTGACCCAATGGTGTTTAGCATGGAAACCAAGCCCCTAGAAGGAGTCCCGGTAGTAAACGAATACCCAGACGTATTCCCCGAAGAGCTTCCCGGTATGCCGCCGGACAGGGATATAGAGTTCGTCATAGACCTTATCCCCGGAACATCCCCTATAGCCAAGAGACCCTATAGGATGGCGGCCTCTGAATTAACAGAATTAAAGAAGCAACTAGAAGAACTGCAACGAAGTGGCTTCATTAGACCAAGCTCGTCGCCATGGGGAGCCCCAGTGCTGTTTGTCAAGAAGAAAGATGGGAGTATGAGGTTGTGTGTAGATACCGAGCACTGAACGAGGTTACCATTAAGAATAAGTACCCCCTCCCCAGGATTGATGACCTGTTCGATCAGCTAAAAGGAGCCAAGTATTTTTCCAAGATTGACCTAAGGTCGGGATATTTCCAGCTCAAAATTAGAGAAAGCGACATCCCTAAGACAGCTTTTGTCACCCGTTACGGACAGTTTGAGTTCACCGTAATGTCCTTCGGACTAACCAATGCCCCCGCCTATTTTATGAACCTCATGAATAAGGTATTCATGGATGAGCTAGATAAGTTTGTCGTAGTCTTTATTGACGACATACTTATCTACTCTAAGAGTGTTCAGGAACATGAGCAACATCTGCGGGTAGTGTTGGAAAAGCTAAGGAAGCATAAACTATATGCCAAATTTAGCAAATGTGAATTCTGGCTGGAGAAAGTAGCTTTCCTTGGTCACATTCTGACCGCGGAAGGCGTAGCAGTGGACCCAGAGAAGGTCGAGGCCATATCCAATTGGCAGCAACCGACCAATGCTAGTGAAATCAGAAGTTTCCTTGGATTAGCCGGATACTATCGGAGGTTTATTGAGAGATTTTCTAAGATAGCCCGACCCATGATGGAACTTCTTAAGAAGGAGAAGAAGTTCGCCTGGACAGAACCTTGTGAGAGAAGTTTTCAGGAGTTGAAGCAAAGGTTGACAACCGCCCCAGTGCTGACCCTACCGGACATTCATCGGGACTTTGTCATTTATTGTGACGCATCCCGACAAGGATTAGGGTGTGTACTGATGCAAGACGGGAAAGTCGTTGCATATGCTTCCCGCCAACTTAGGACTCATGAGCAGAATTATCCGACCCATGATTTGGAATTAGCAGCCGTAGTGCATGCCCTTAAGATTTGGAGACATTATTTGATTGGAAATAAGTGTCAGATTTACACCGACCATAAGAGTTTGAAATATATCTTCACCCAACCGGATTTGAACCTAAGGCAGAGGAGATGGTTGGAGTTGGTTAAGGACTACAATTTAGAGATCCATTACCACCCCGGAAAGGCAAATGTAGTAGCCGACGCCTTAAGCCGGAAATCCTATGGACCCAAGGATGACAATCTACGCGAGGAAATGGCACGATTAAATGTGCACATTGTTCCTCGAGGTTCCAGCCATGTGCTAAGCGTCCAATCAACACTAGAGGATAGAATTGGAGAGGCCCAAAGCTCGGATCAGGAGTTAATAAAGATCTGCAAACAAACTGGAGAAAACAAAGCACCGGGCTTCAGAGTAGATGATAAAGGAACGTTATGGTACGAGGATAGGATTTGTGTACCCCAGAATGGAGACTTCCGGCAGATAATCATGGACGAAGCCCATAACTCGGCCTACTCCATCCACCCGGGATCCACCAAAATGTATATGGACATAAAGCAAAAATATTGGTGGAATGGAATGAAGGCGGATATTGCACGATTCGTGGCTCATTGTGATACCTGCCAAAGGGTCAAGGCCGAACATCAAAAGCCGGCAGGATTATTGCAACCCTTGCCTATCCCGGTCTGGAAATGGGATGAGATAGGGATGGACTTTGTAGTGGGTCTACCCAGAATGCAGAAGGGACACGATTCCATATGGGTAGTAGTGGACCGACTCACTAAATCGGCTCATTTCATACCCGTACGAACCACTTACGGTGGAGAAAAGCTGGCAAAGCTTTATGTGGAAAACATAGTAAAGTTACATGGAGTGCCTAGCAGAATTGTCTCAGATAGAGGAACCCAATTCACCTCTAGATTCTGGAAGAGCTTGCATCAAGCCATGGGCACCAAGTTAGATTTCAGCTCCGCATATCACCCGCAGACGGATGGTCAAACCGAAAGGGTGAATCAGATTATGGAAGATATGCTGAGAGCATGCGTCCTGACCTATGGACAGGACTGGGAGCAGAGTCTGCCTTATGCAGAATTTTCGTACAACAATAGCTACCAAGCCAGCTTGGGCATGTCGCCATTCGAAGCCCTCTATGGAAGAAAGTGCAAAACTCCCCTGATGTGGTCAGAAGTTGGGGAACGTGCACTAGTAGGACCCGTGCTCATAAAAGAAGCGGAAGAAAAAGTAGCGGAAATCCGCGAGAAATTGAAAGCAGCCCAGTCACGACAAAAGAGCTACGCAGGCAAGAAGAGGCGGGAAATAAGTTTCAACCCAGGAGATTTTGTTTATCTCAAGGTCTCACCAATTCGCGGAACCCGAAGGTTTCAGGTACGAGGAAAATTGGCCCCTCGATACATCGGACCATATCGGGTTCTTAAGAAGGTCGGAGCCGAGGCATACCAACTGGAGTTACCAGAAGAAATGACAGACATACACCCAGTGTTTCACGTTTCGCAATTAAGGAGGTGTTTAAGAGTACCTGAGGGAGAACATGTGCTAGTGGAAACAATAGACCTGCAGCCGGATCTGCGATACCAGGAAGTACCAGTCAAAATTCTAGACACTGTCACTAGAAGAACAAGAAACTCCGAAGTACGGATATGCAGGGTTCAATGGAGCAGACATGGAGTAGAAGAAGCGACATGGGAACGCGAAGAGGCCCTAAAGAAGGAATTTCCCCATCTGTTTAGGAGCCAGCCGAATCTCGAGGATGAGATTCATTTAAGTGGGGTAGGTTTGTGACGCCCTGAAAATTTACCAAATTAAATCACGCTCTAGAATGTTTCAATTGAAAACCACTCGACGTCGAAATCCTAGCCCTAACCCCTTCTGACCGACACTAAACTTTACCGCCGTCCCATCCCGTGCCGCTCGGAGGCCTGCCGGCCGCGCGCAAGCATTCGCCGCGATTAGCGCCGGCGTAATTCCTTTATCGCGCAGCGCGAGAATCTCGCGCGCGCGTGGCCACGGCCGCCGCGATCGGCGCCGACACCTCCCCCCCCTCTCCTTTCCCTTTTTCCCCTCCCATTTCTTTCCTTTCTTTTTCTTTTTCCAATCTCTCCCCTTCTTTCTTTCCTTTCCTTTCTCCCCTTTTCCTTTTTCCTTTTTCCCTTTTTCCTTCCTTCCTTCCTTTCCCTCCTCCCTTCTCCTCCCTTCTTTTTCCCCTGTCCCTGCTCCTGAACGCCGCCCGGCCCCGGCTCCCCGAGCCACGCCACCCTCCCGCGCGCGCACGTCCCCAGGCACGCGCAACGCGTGACCGCGCAACGCGCCATGCCCTGGCCCGCGCTTCGCCGCGCCGTTCGCGCACGCGCATGCCCGCCCCCGGAACGCGGCCGCGCCGCCCGTCGTCAAGCCGTGCCACCCGCCGCTGACCCCTGCCGCACCCCGCGCGCGCGGCCGCCCTGTGTTTGCACAGCTCCCTCCCCACGTGCCCGACGATGCCTCTGCGCCCTCACCGCCACGCCGCGTCGCGACGGCCGCAAGCGGCTGGAGCACCATTAATGGCGCCCCGCACCGCCCGCCGGCCGCCACCGACCCGTTCCCCTCCGCCCCGCCGCCTTCTCCCTCTATAAAACGGACCCCTGCGTGGCTCACCTCTCCCCCGCAACTCACACCGCCGCCTCTGCCCCTTCCCCAGCTCGCAGCGCCGCCGCCACGAATGCCTCTGCCCGCCGCCGCTTGCTCCTGTGGGCACGCCTCCCCGCGGCATCCCGGCCCAAGGTGAGACCGGGGATGGGACCCCCGCGCCTCCCTCTCCCTTTTCCCCCTCAACCCCGAGCCGCCCCGGGCCCTAGGCCGCCGGATTGAGCCGGCGCCGAGCTCCCCTCCCCTCTCCTCTATTTCCTGTGAGGGGAGGAGGAAGAAGGTGGCCCCTTTTACGCAAAACCCCCTGGCCTCCCCTGTATTTCCCCAAAGAAAACCCCCCTCTAGGAGCACCCCTATCCACCCATTCTTTGCAAAAGAAACCTCGCCCTTTTTAATATTTTGAATTGAGCCCTCCAGTACACGAACCTAGATACGCATGGCACCTTTTAGCATGTCCGAGTATTTTTTTTAGGGTTCGCGAAAAGGTCCTTACCCCCTCCGGGTAATTGCAAGTGAGCCCCGGGACCCCTGTTTAGCCCCTGAAACCCCTTTACCTCGTCATTTTATGCGCCAAACAACCTCCGATCGACCTGAAACTTTACCACTCCATTTCTAGCATAGTTTTGGCCATGCCATTACAAAACCACCCAAAAATATTACCCCTACCTCCGTAACTAAATTATTTCCGATTCAAGCTCAACGATAAAAGCTTTTAGTTCTCTCGCTTGATTGCATGCCTATTTGTTTGCGTCGTAGGACACGGAGTGAACGAAGGAGTTCCCGACTGCGACCAAGCAACCGAGGACCAGTTCTGCGACCCCGAACTCGAGGGACAGTGCTTCGATCAGAACCTCCCGCAAGGACTTGACGATGGCAAGTTCGATTCCACCCTTTGATGCATGTTTCTATCCTAGTTTTTATAAACACAACCCAGAGGCCTGTTTTATAAAATTGCATGGTTTTGTGTGCTGAAAACATGGTAGGATAGCCACCCCTACTTGTGATAACCATACCTTGACCACCTGGTTTTGCAAAGAAAGTGTGTGTGCGTGTGGGAAGGGATAAAATGTGGTTTTAAAAAGTGAGTTAGACGGGATGGATGGCATTTCTGTGTGAATTGCCGTTGGTGTGCTCGTACCTGTGTGGTCGAGCGTGGAAGGGAGATATCCATCTTGTCACCCCTAAGGACCGAGTTGATGTGTTGTCTCACCTAGCTTCCTGTCGTGCAAACCGCTTGACCGTTGTGTGGGCAACGGCTTAGCCTAACCCCACTAGTTAGTCTGATAGCCATCAGGAGAGCTGGGAGCAATGGGTGATCAAGGAGACGGGATAAGCTCTGTGTGACTTATGCCCCGGTTAAACCTCGGTGATAGGTCGAATGACCCCTTGATAGATCCCGTGGTGGCTAGTCAGGTCTAGCTAAGGTGGGTAAGGGCTTTGATGGGATCTGCACCGGCACTAAGGTGTTCGTGTTGTGGTACCCCACCTGTGGGTAAAGTTGCACACCTCTGCAGAGTTGAAAATCTATTCGAATAGCCGTGCCCACGGTACTGGGCAAGTTATGGTGTGGTCACATAACTAGTGTTTCTCTCTGGGAGTGGATGGGCTGGTATGAGTTGTTTGGAAAGTGTCCGGCAGTTGTGCCGTGAGCTACGGCAGACGGGGAGTCCGGTAGCAGTTTAAAACTTGGATCCTGTGTGGATCAACATCGTGTGTTCCATGGTGCTAGAAAACTCATTTTGGAAATTGTTTTTAAACGAACCCTTGCATACAATTGAGTTTCCGCAAAAGAACCATAACCTTACCCTTGAATTGTCCTGTGCATTTGATTACTGTTACACCCCCCCCCCCCCGTGGGTGTGATTGGACTTGCTGAGTACGTTTGTACTCACCCCATTCTTACTTTTACAGTGGAAGACCCAGACTACGTTCCCGAAGACAACGAGTAGGGTTTCGTCCTGCACCCAGTCTTGCCTGTGGTTAAGGCCACCGTGGAGTTCCGCATGGCGCAAGACTCTGATGATCCTCTTTTCGTAGCTAGTGTAGTAGTGTGGGTTCTAGTTGTAATCCTCGCGATAGTGGTGCTTCACTGTCCATTACCGCGAAGAGTTGTACGGTGATGTACCATCTGATGTAATAAAAGTGTTATCAGCCTCCTGGGACTGATAAAATAACACTTTTAAGTCTTCCCCGATGGGGGGAACGCTTCACAAGCCCCCGAGCTCTTCGTAGCCGACTACTGCAGCCTTTCGAGTACTTCAGGAGTCATCTTTGAGTTCTTCAGAACTTCATTTTGAATATGTCTTCCCGAGTTCCTTTTAGGCTGCTTCTAGGATATGAGGTGCTCTTTGCCCCAAATAACTTTAAGTCTTCAGAAATAATCTTCTTTATGGGGTGCGATGAAAATTGCACTCCATATGGAGTAGCCCACAAGCTTTAGGGTGAATCAAAGAATCAGGGTGAGGATCAAATTAGTCTTGAATCTTCTGTTTTTTTTCCAAAAAAAATTAAAAAACATCTTGCAAATGACATATGTCCCGTAGCCTCCGAGCCTTGAATCCAAATTCAAAATTTGGAAAAATGATCTCAAAGAACATAGCTAATTGTACGGAGCTAATATGCCCTGATTCGATGAGATAGAGCAAATATCGGGTTCAAAATTTGAAAAGCCGCTTTTTTGGAGATAGATCCCTGAAAAAATGGTTAATCAAACAAATCTCCCTGAAACTTACCCCAACCACCCCTCAAATCAGACGACTCTTGGAATTCAACTGTAGCATCCGCTGGTTATTTATCCCCGAGGTTACTTAGGGTTTTTTACCCTTTCACTCACTTGCTCACTTGGCCTTTTCACCTCCTTGTTTAGATCTATTCCTCATGAACCCTAGCGCCATCGGCATTTCCAAATCTGCTCTGCCGCCTCCTGTGGCAGAACCAACCTGAATTATACCGGCTCAAGTACGCGAGTCCACTTCCGAGGGCTCCAACGTGCTTCAAACGGTATAATCCCTTGGCCTGTCGGGTAACGTCCCGATAAACCACCGATACACAGGATCAAATAAGGTTACCTCACACGAAGGTGAGTCCAGAGATACATTTACCATCACATTTTACATCACAGGGAATTACATTACAAGGGTTATCAAAAGAGGTACGAAGATTTAAATTCAGAGAAAAGATTACATATTGTAAAAACTATGGTTTTTAGCAGCGGAAAACATACGCGATGATTACAACACGTCGTTAATACGGATGTCGTGCTAAGCCCGGGCACGACATTACTCGTCATCACCAGTGCTGGCCGGGGACGGATCCCATTCCACGGACCAACCTTCTGAAAGAGCACAGGACCAGGGCAAGGGAAAAGTAGGGTCTTCAAGACATAACCTGCAAAACATATAACTAGCAAGGCTAAGTATACTAATACTCAGCAAGGCTTACCCGGGATTGGGTATACTTAGCCCATAACTAGACTTATGAGAGCTTATAATGGTTCTGGGTTTAGTTTCAACTAAAAAGCAACAAAGAGTAGATCCTTAACTTCAAGTTTTAGCTTTCAGATTCTAGTTAATTATCCATTCTAGGTAAGCACCTATAACTACTCAAGCAAGGTAGAGCTCTTTATTTCAACCATCAGTATTACTCATCATTTAGTTGCTCTTGTTACTCTGTATGATAAAGGGATTAAGCAGTCTCAATCTTCGTGAGAAGCGGACGATTCGAATCGAATTTAACCTTGCAAGGTAAACCTAACACACACGCTTGGAACACCACAGGGTCATTCCGAAGCAACCGTTTGCCTTTCATTCCGACTCGTGGACAGGTCCACCACAAGCGACTGTAGGAACATACGCACATCACTCGTGCAGGACATACGTCTGTAGCGCGACTACAAAACCCGTATTCCTGGTTGCCCTTGCAACACGTATTTCCTCAGTCGAACATAAGTAACCAGAAGAAGCAATCGAGTGGTGGGAGGTATGTCCACCCCTCGGGCTGATTGGTTACTAGGCTTACCGCTTACCATATTTCGCGGCATGTGGTTAGTACTTTCAAATGCTTAACCACCGCTAACACACCCCGCGGCCTTATCCAAATCAACAACACAGACGGGGTATCACCTCAACCATGATACCTCACAAAACTCCCGTCCGGCATCCTTATAGTGATAACAGGAATGTAATCATTACAACTCCTATATCGCGCGAGTGACAGGAAATCACCCGACTTCTACCGGCCCTATTAGCATTGCAGCTAGTCGGACTCAAGTACTAGTATTCATCACATTGGTTCCTAGGAGAATGCAACTAGGGTTTCAAGCAATTCCTAAGAACTTAATGCACAGAATACGTAATAGATATAGATTGCAGTGTAATAAAAATAGTAGGTTATGTCCGGGGCTTGCCTTAACTGGTGAGGCTGGGGTTAGTCAAGTTAATAACGTCCGAACTTTGGTTCGGGCCTTCAGAGAGTTCCCTGACGAAGTTCTCGGGATCTTCAGAATAACCTCCTTCTGGTTCCGGAATTAGCTGATAATTTCCATCGGCGGAAGAGATCGAGTCTACATGATATGCAAGATGGAGTTCAATGGATGCACACACTTCCATCTTAATTCACAGTAAGGTTGCAATCTAAAAGCTATCACGCATGAACTCATGGTATAAAAAGGAATCTAAGCCTTGAATCATAGGCATTAACTCATGATTAAAGCATTAATTTAATTGAAAACAGAAATTAAATACTCAAATTTAAATTAAATTCAAATATGAATTCTAAGTAATTAGGGTTATAAAGTTTTGAAAACTTAAACACAGCTTATTGTGTATTTAAAAGATTTTGATTAAAAGATCTAATTAGATAAACTTCACTGAAAAGATTTAGTTAAATGTATTATAAACAAATTGAATTAATCCAAGATAAATATTAAAACATAAATTAGAGTTAAACTCAGATTTAGATTTGAAGTTAAACTTTTTGAGTAAAGAATGTTATAAGATTTTGAATATTTAAAAATAGATTACTTCATAATTCATGATTAAGAGATCTAATTGATTAAAGTTTAAAAGGTATGCTTAAGCAAATTTTTGCTCAAAAATAATTTGAAATGGTTATCTTAAAAGAAATTAAATTATATCATGAATTTAGATTTGAAGATTTTATATCACTTTATATGTCATCTATAGAAATTTGTATATCAAAAATCATGATCACAAAGTTAACCTATAGTGTTAAAATTGGAATTACGGATTGGATATTACATTTCCATGTCTTAGATTCAACATTGATTCAAAACTATTTGGTTTCAAATCAAACTCACTTAATAAAAGTTATAGAGTTCAAAACCTAGTTTCAAACAAAACTGGTTTTGTAATTTTTGGAATTTCCTACAATTCTCTATTGAATTTACAAGCCAAAAATACCACTCACATGAAATAACGAGCACCCATTCACTTCTATTCTACATACAGTACAAACCATCCATTTTCACAGCATGGTCATGAAACAAAAGTGATAGAATTTGAAATGAAGATTCAGGTACAACTGGTTTCATATTTTTTTGAATTTTCTACGATTTTCTAGGGATTTTCAAAGTTCAGCACATTGGAAAGGAAGAAAGGGTTGGAAACTTCCATTTAGACCCTTGGAAAGAACTAAACTCTCGCAGATAGGCCCTCCTGCCATGGCCGGCCGGTTAAGCTCGGTTGAGCTCAAATCCGGGGAAGAAGAAGCTCGGATGGCAAGAGGGAAGGGGGTGGGAAGCAAGAGGGGACTACGACGCACCCGATTGAGGGCTTAGCCGAGCTTGGGGAGGCCGGAAAGATGGTCGCCGGCGGTGAGCAGTATGGTGGCGGCGGGGCGGCTCTGGTTGCAGTACTCCGGCGAGGGGAACGACGCAAAGGGGGTGGGGATTAGCTTCAAGAGGGCTTGGGGCAGCTACTTATAGGGAAGAGAGGATAAGAGAGGGCACAGGGCCGGGAGACCACGGTGGCGTGAAGAGGCAGGGCCGGCGGCGCTCAGGCAGTCGGCGTGCACGCGTGGCCGAGCAGGAAGGGGGCCACGGAGGCAGGCTAAAGCGGCGGGCAGGGCTAGGGGAGGCGCATGAGGGTGAGAGGGCAAAGGGGAACGCACTGCCGCGGCCTGAATTTCAAGAATTGCGGCGCCGGAACAGTGAAGCAGGGGAGCAGGGAGGATTATCCAGAGGAAGAAGAAAGAAGGTTGGGGATGACTGGACTCAAATGTAATTTCTCAAAATTCCAGGGACCTATCTGTAAACCAGCAATAACTTTTAAACTAAAGCTCAAAAGGAAAAGTGTTCAACATGGAAGTTGTAAAACTTTTCAATCTCTACAACTTTGTTTTAGGGTTTGAATTCAAAAACTCAAAGTATGCAACTTTATTTTGAAACTTTGGACTAACTTTAAAGATTTGTCCTTGTTACACATTTTACACACAACTTGGGCCTAAATGCAAGTTTTCCGAACTGTCATGATTACTTGCATTCTTATAATTTGGCCCCTAGTAACTTTTGAAAATTACTTTTGTAACTCGTGCATTTTGCACAAAAGGACTCATATTTTTATAAAATTACACATAGGGTCTTTTTGTTACAAATACATCCAACCTTTTACAAATCAACACATGCATTACATTTCATACATATTATGGTACAATTTGATCACCTAGGTTGTCACACCTCCCCCCCCCCCCCCGCTCAATTTGTACTCACCACCATCTTCTCCACCTATTGCACGCCTCCGCACCACCTCTCCAAGCCCCCAAGAACATGCTAGTGAAGTGCTCGTGACAAGGGAGATGGGCAACAAGAAGACCGCCAACCGGGGAAAGAAGCGGAAGAGGGAGGGAAAAGAAACTAAGGTTGTGGAATCCGCCTTGAATAAGAGTAAGTGCTCCAACTCCGATTTGCTGCGTTTGGTTGATGAGGGTCTTCTTCAAGATAAGGATGTGATACAGTGGCATCCCACCAACTCAGAATCTTCTCCTTCTGAGAACAAGGGTGAAACTATGTTGTTCCTTCATTTTGTCATAAGGGGATTGGCCCTCCCTGCTTGTGACTTCTTTCATGGCCTACTTTATTTCTACAGCCTCCAACTCCATCATCTCAACCCAAATTCCATCACCCATGCTGCAATTTTTATTCATCTTTGTGAAGCTTTCCTTGGAATCAAACCCTATTTCAATATGTTCCGCTATCTTGGAATCGAACCCCATTTCACTGTTGTAGCACTGCACCCGGAGAGTACTTAGGGTATCCTGTAATTCCATCACCTAGGAAAAGAGAGAAGATAGGATGGTCCTGGGTAGTGTGGTTGTCTAAGGATAGAGATACTTAGGAAAGATAAGCTTAGCTACTACTCGCTTGCTCTGGGCACCGGCTTACACCTGGTCTACCAAGTGTATCCGGCTATTAGCTCTACACCCAACCTGAATATGGGGGACTACGAAGGATGGACAGGACTGTCGCCACCTACCACCTACCCTGACAAATCATGGGGAAGGGTAGCAAACAAAGGCAACTTCAAGCCTAGACACCACGTCTACGCTATTGATTACTACTTCTGACCCCGGCTAGGCTCCATCTTAAGAATCAAGTCCTTAGGCTAGAAGCAACTATTCAAGAATGAACAAAGATCCCACAAACGAATGATAACAAAGACTTAACTTTAATAAGAACTCACCACCCTAGACGAACCCGGATACTTACTCAAAAGAGGTTTGTACTCACCAAGGTACAAGTAGAGGGAGGCCGACAACTCCGGCTCTCCTCCTGGACTTTCCTCCACACACTCCCTAACCTACTCTACAAAGTAGCTCTAAAAGGTGGAGTCCTCCCTTCTCTTCTTCCTCTCCAAAGTGGTGTGTGTTGTGGGGGTCTCCTCTCCTCCTTTTATAGCTTGGATAGGTTGGTTCCCTGGGGAGATTTGTATGGAAACACTAGAAACCACCTTTAGGAGGATAAGATCAATCTTCCCGCCAACATTGAGCAGGCCAGGAACCCGTCCAGGTTCGGCCGACCTCTAGGTGGGCCGTCCTGGCACCGCCTTTGGCTGTGAGACTGGTAGGTGGACCCTTGGCTTGATTCTGAAGGTTTCCCACAAAGTTACATTGGTTTGCTTTGCCAAGTGGGCCCTTCTATCCTTGTGCAATGCATGGTGTGATCTTCTGTGCATTCTTCTGCGTTCTTTGGTGTTTTCTCCTTGTATTTGCTCATGGGTGCCTGCATATCATAATTCACCAAAGCTTGTAGAAATGGTTAGAGTTAAATCCCTATTCTAGGTATCGGTGTTTAATTAGTGTTGATCGATGCAGAGGTTGACGGTTGTTTTGTGACTTTAAGAACTGTCAACAAGGGTGCAACCTCTACAGAAGAGAGACCATTTTGGTTTTGAGTACTTGGAAACTGAAGATCTGCCTCGGCTGTCTATAGTGGGGTTGCTTGAGGGAGAAGCCTTGAAGCGAGTATATCGTGTTTTGATGGATGTACACACTATTCCATATGTCTTGCAGCTATTCAGTGTAGCAAATCCTCCAAAACAGGTACAAGTAAGTTGTTAGCTTTCATTCCTTCAAGTACTTTTCTACTCCTTTTTTCTTTACTGGCTCTGATCCTGTCTTGATCCTTTGAAGGATAATGTAAATATATATAGAAGTTTGCCTCCACTACCAGAGCACATCCAGCTTGGCCAGCCTGAAGTGTAGATAGACTTGATGCCACAGGCTGTGCAGCGTCATCGACCAGATCCAAGCGATGAAGGAGCTAAAGAGGAAGAAAGTTGTTGTTCATCAGGAGATGATGACACAACTCTGGCAGAGCGACGTCAGAAAAAGGCTAAGGAGAAGGCTGCTACCAAAGGCACTGAAGGTTTGTCCCCAGCATCTCAGATGTTGGTGTTTTATCGCCAAGCTCACCGACGGATACCCCGAGGTGGTAGGTTTTAGGTGGGGTGTCGCCGAGATCTTGAACTCCAAGGTGCAAGGAACACAAAGATTTAGATAGGTTCAGGCCGCAAGGAGCGTAACACCCTATGTTCTGTGTTGTGGTTTGTATTTCCTTAGATGTGGATTGGTTTAGGGGGGTCCTTGCGCACCCTTATATAGTTTGGGGGGAGAGGGTTACACATATCCTAGCCAGATACGATCTCAAAAGTCCTACCCGAGTACTACTTGGGTAGTTTCCTTCTGTTCCGACTAGCCCTACTCGTGGCTGAATAATGTACAACAGGTATAAGGTATGGGACATTCCCCATCCTTTATTATAGAATATTCGTGCCACGTACGCAGTCCCGTGGCTTGGGCCTGAAAAGCCCCCGAGCTCTTCGTAGCCGAGTACTGCAGGCTTCCACTTAGTGACCGTTGGCCTTCACAATAGCAGCCGCTAGTTATTTAACCGCATGGTGAACCTAGGGTTTACTCACCCCTTCACTGCCTTGAGCCTTTCGTCTTCCTCTATTTCATAGCCTCCACCATTTCCAAAGTTAGATCTACTCCATCTCCAGCTCCTTTTTGCATCCTCATCCTTACAAAAAGTAGTCACTAGAGGTTCCTTCCTCTTCAGAGTGCTCTTCTACCAGTCCCTCCTCAGCCCCCGAGCGTATGCGAGTGAAAAAACTCGTGACATCGAGGATGGCCGGCAAGAAAGGTGCCATAAAGGGGAAGGGAAAAGAATCCGAGTCTGCTTTATCATCTTGCGAGTCGTGGAAGAAAGGTAAGTGCACTGAAGCTGATCTCCAATCTTTAGTAGACGAGTGTCTTCTTCAGAGCAAGGAAACTGTCCAGTGGCGTCCTGCTACTGGCAATGTGAGACCATATGAAGGAGTCAAGGAAATTATTATATTCCAACATTTTGTCGAGCGTGGGCTAGCTATCCCGACTTGTGATTTCCTACGCAGCTTGCTTTTCCATTATGGAATCCAACTCTATCACCTCAACCCCAACTCTGTTCTACACATTGCTATCTTCGTTCATTTCTATGAGGCCTTCTTAGGAAGAGAACCCCACTTGGACCTCTTCTGTTATGTCTTCCATCGCAAACCACAGCCTAGTGAAAAGAACATTGCCAAGGTGGGCGGAGCCAGCCTTCAGCTAAGGCAAGATATGGAGAGAAAATATATCCCATACAAATTCGGAACTAGTCTGTCTGGATGGAAAGAACGCTGGTTTTACATTGGGAATCCCAGAGAGGACTGCTGGGAGTCCCAAGACTACTGGTGAGTGGATAGTGAGCCCCCGAGATATGAGTCAAGTCAACGATCTGCTTGAGAGAATCATGAAACTCAGAACAGAGGGAGTCACTGGAGCTTCGGTAATGTACTCTTGGATTGGCAGACGCATCCAACCCTTGCAAAAGGGTGATTGGTTCAGCTTCCACTACCTCAGACTCTTAGATCAATCTCGATTTACTGCAGAACGCAATAACCAAGATGAAGCTGTGATGCGGGTGAGCCGAGTACTTCTGAATGCAAATATTGTTCCTTATCTGCCGAAGCTATTCAGTGTAAAGAATCCTCCAAAACAGGTAAGGGTAAGTAGTCATTTGCTTCAGTCGAGCACTTGTCATATTTCCAAATCTGAATTGTACTAATAGAGCTTGAAATCTTGTCACAGGATGATGTGAATATCTATAGGAGCATGCCTCCCATGCCGAACATTGATCGTCCGAGCCATACCCTGCCGTCGGCGCATCAACCACCCAAGATCTCTTGACCTTCTCGTGACCTAGTGAGCGAGGAGGAAGATGAGGGAACTGAAAATGGCCGCACCCTAGCAGAGGTTATCAAGAGTAAGAAGGAGAAGACCTCCCAAGAGGGCGGAAGCTCTCATGGTGGTGAGCTTTTGCCTAGTTACTCGAGTATAAAGAGGGTCACCACCCAGAAGCGCAAGGCTAGCGTCTCACCGGGTGGTGATGAAGAAGAAACACCCATGTAAATACTTTTCCTTAACATGCGAGTGCTTCTATTTGCAGATTTTGACTAATTTCTCCCTTTTTCTTGAATCTTCAATGCTAGTTCGTTGAACCCCAAGAAGTCAAAGCGAAGGGTCGGGGAAGTAGTCGAGGATGATGTTGTGAAGGGGCAAGAGATGCCCTCTATTATAGTGGACCCGTTATCGGAGTCTGCCAGGGCCATGGCGGGACAAGTGCTGCCCTCGGCTGACCCTATACTGCAAACAACTCCACTGATGATAGGAGGTTGAGTCCCGATCATCCGAGAGGTACTGTAAACTTGGTTGGGGGAGAACTCGATGTTCATGATCCAAGGCTCCGAACGAACAGAACCCAGCAATCACTACACCACTGCTCTATTGGTTATCACCCGTGTCACACGAATGACCTCGCCACGAAGGCTTATCCCTACAAGCGCAATCAAGAACACAAGCAAGAATAGGAGATGCAATCAAACAGACTTGATTACGAGATGGGGTCTCACAAACCAATGAACGGCGACACTGTTTGATGACAGAATGAATCTAAGGAAAACCCAAACCCTAAAGTGGCGATAGCTACTGAATAAAAGGGAGTTAGGGGTGTGCAAGTCCCCTAGACACAACCCTAACAGGCTTCAACATGGTACACGGGCCAACGGCCCAAAAAATGGTGACACAACACCCTGTCAGATTCTGGACGCCCACTTGTGTCAACGATTTCGGTCGACTCAGAAGGAATTTTGAGGTGGAACTAGTGCCATTGGAAGCTCTATGAAAGTCTGGTTCCAACCACATACAGAACATTCAAATCCGACTCCGTATGTGGCCAGGGCGTCAGTTTTGGTGAAGTAAGGTTCTGGAATCCGAGTTGGAATCAAAGTCGAGTTGGACATGGACTCCTCCTTGGTGTGGACGTCCTAGCTCCTCCTCCTTGAGTCCTTAGCCTTCTCCAAGTCCTTGCTGGTCCTCTCCATTGTTCTAATCAATAACACATGCATGGAACCAACCGTAAGTTCTAAAAAACAATTAATAAGGTTAGAACGTACCTGGAGATCCAATTGTCGCGCACGTGCTCTAGTGATCGGTCCTTGCATTGTATGCAAAGGAGAGATGTCCTCATCATCTAACTACCACACCGACGCAAGCGTTGCCCTTAATTGTCAAGTCAGTGTTGTCGAGTGCTTTGGGTGCTGCTCCAGCGCCTAAAGCACTTAGGATAAAGAAAATTGGCTTCAAGAAATCCTCGTTGTAAGTACTCGAGTACTTTCCAGACATAGTTTGTAGGTTCGTAATAGTATGTATCTATCTGACCACTTATTTGTGTGAAGGAAATCCTCTGCTCTAGACTTGGAAGAACCTAGTAGTGATATGACTCGGCTAGCCCCCAGGCAAGAGTCTAATGTTGCAACGTTAATTGCGGTAGCCGCTGCTACTCGTGTTGATCCTCCACCACCGCCTGCGAAGTCTCTTGCACCCGATACTATTGAAGTCATGAGAAAACATTGCAGGTGCAGGGCATGACGGCGTGGAAGGTCCTAGGGTAGTTGAACCAGCCCCTGAGATCCCATTAGTGGAGCCAATTTTGCCACCCCCATGCGCGAGTACCTTTCTTCCAAAGGCAAGACTAATTACCGCAGGTGAGGTGGCAGGTACTCCGCAGCAAAGGCCAAGTGCTGAAGAAACTAGCGCTGCGGGTATTTTATAAGGGCGGTGATGAGCACATGACTCGTATGGATACAAATATAATAAGAACATATTTGGGGAGAGATATGGATGATGAGTATGTGATATGCTTATGTACAACCCTTCGTGCTAAGGACAAGGTGAGCTTGTTCCTATGTTATTTGTTTACTTATTTTGAGAATAGATTGCTACTAAAAATATTATTATAATTAGGAATCATGGAGATGATGATGGAGTACTCAAAGATAGCCATGGAGGGGGAGAGGACCAGCAAGGGACGTCCAACCCAAGTTAGAGTCCTAAACAATATCAAATTCGAGTCCTCCTCGGATTCCAGAACCTTACTTCACCAAAACTGACGCCCTGGCCACATGCGGAGTCGGATTTGGACTTCTATATATGGTTGGAACCAGAATTTCATAGAGCTTCCAATGGCACCGGTCCCACCTCAAAATTCCTTCTGAGTCGACGGGAATCGTCGATACAAGTGGGCATCCAGAATCTGACAGGGTGCTGTGTCACAGTCTGTTGGGCTGTTGGCCCGTGTATCGTGTTGAAACCCATTAGGATTGCATCCAGGGGACTTGCACGCCCCTAACTCCTTTTTATTCAGTAGCCGTCGCCACTTTAGGGTTTGGTTTTGCTTAGATTCAATCTGTCATCGAACAGTGTCGCTGTTCATCGGTTTGTGAGACTCCACCTCGTAATCAAGTCTGTTTGATTGCATCTCCTGTTCTTGCTTGTGTTCTTGATTGCGCTTGCAGGGATAAGCCTTCGTGGCGAGGTCATTCGTGTGACATGGGTGATAACCAATGGAGTAGTGGTGTAGTGATTGCGGGGTTCTGTTCGTTCGGAGCCTTGGATCATCAACGTCGAGTTCTCCACCAATCAAGTTTACCGTATCTCTCGGAAGATCAGGATTCAACCTCCTATCAAGTGGTATCAGTTATCAGGTTGCCCGTGAGGTATTATCATATGCCCTTTAGATTGATTTTTGTTCCTCGTCCTAAAGTCCAAAAAAAACCCTAAAATAGATTTGTTTCCCCATCCTACAACCATCGGTTAGCCTTTGCACTTTCATTTTCAGAGTCTGCATCGTTGAATTTGTGCCCTAGTCATAGCTTTTTTTGCTGGTTTGGTTCGTGTTTTTGCTTTAGTTTACCTTTTGCATGGTCGTATCTTGTCCGTTTCAATCTCGTCGTCGCGTCCAGATTAGATTTGTTTGTCTAGTTCGGTATTTTGATCATAACTCTGTCATACGAACTTGGATTTGAGTGTTCTTATACTCTATGGAAAGCTTCTGAAATTTCTATAACTTTGTAAATAGTGAGATTGTCCAGAAAAATTTATATCAGGGAGTAATATGCATAGGAATAGAATCTGTTTATGACCTAGAAATTGTTGAACACTCTGTATTTCGGGGCCCATATCTCTAGCTTCCTTATTTCAAAATAGGTGTTCCATATACTGAAATTGAAGAGAAAAAGTAGATCTACAACTTTGGTATTATGCATTTTGACATTTGAGGCCGTTAAGAAGGTCAGATAGTCTGTTGAATTTAAATCTGAAAATATGTGTTATACAGACAAGGATTTTGCGATTGTCTCCAATTGTATCTTGTTCTTGCGGCACTTTTGAGAAAACAAAGATATTAAAAAAAGGCAAGTGCCAAAAAAAAGGAGCCAAAAAAAAGAATCAAAAGTGTTTGCATCCTTTGTGTCCCTTGTGATTCAGTGTATGACATGCTAGCTTGAACTATTCTAGAAATACGTTTAGGCCAGCAACTTTGACAAGTACTTGGGGTACTTATTCATCTTTGCTATCTGTTATCGAATTGTGTTCCACCTCACCACTATATTTGGCCTTCAAAAGCTCCACATATATAATCTTCTCTCGACTAGAACAGGTACTCCTTTGCAATCACACCCACGCTCCATGTGTTATCACTCCTGCCACCGTTTGCCACTTGCAGTGTTGGTAAGAACCTTATAAGAGCAGGGTAAGATGCTTCATACTGTGTGATTTCACATCCACTCGCTTGAGTAGTCATAGGGGTCATATCATTTTGTCTTCTTTTATTTTCACTAAAATGACAGGAACATCCCATCTGGAGCTCCACGACATGATGAGAGCTTTGTGTGATGCATTTAACATGGGCACTGAAAAGTTGAAGAGAGTTTCACGACTTGTTGAACAGATAGACACGATGGCGACTCGTCTACCACAGCCTACAACTTCTTCCGCAGATTATATACAAGATGTTGAGAGCGAGGATGCAAGAGACAACCTGTTGGAGAAGAAAGAACTTGTAAGCAAAGGTAATGATATTGGTGCTACAACTCGAGGTGAGCATAATTTTAATGCGCTAGATTTTCCCACAATTCATGCTACTATCGAGCAATCTATAGTGAAACATTTTCTTAATTTGTCTTTATCACAAGATGGTTGTCTTGATATTCCTTGTCATAAAGAAAAGTTGTGTGATGATGCTTATGATGTTTCGGTGCCACATCTTACGATAGAGATTAATATTGTTGTTTCTAAAACAACCACATGTGCTGAAAATAATATTTTTGTTCTTATAACTAGTGCGCATGATGAGCTCAAATTGTTATCTTCCTTAAATACTTTAGATTATATTGAATTTGATATGTTGTGTAATCTGAATTGTTTGGAGGATACACTTTTTGCATGTTCTAAATTGACACGTTTGCATAATCATACATATCATTTTATTGGAAGGTATAATGATAATGGACAATATATGGTACATCGAGTTTATATTTGGTCAGATCTAAAAGCATCTTTTGTTGAACACCAACATGGTCATATAGAGAGCTATAGTAACACTAATCCTATAATATCAAGTTCCTCTAGTTTAGTTTTTAAGAAACAGGTTCACTTCCAAGAAGGGGAGCATTGTTGGCTATTAAATAGGACCTCTTCAACACCTGCAATCAAATCGAGGACGGTTTGCTTTCAAGAAGGGGAGAATGATGAGGACATGACTTGTATGGATACAAACATAATAAGAACATATTTGGGGAGAGACATGGATGATGAGTATGTGATATACTTATGTACAACCATTCGTGCTAAGGACAAGGTGAGCTTGTTCCTATGTTATTTGTTTACTTATTTTGAGAATAGATTGCTACCTAAAAATATTATTATAATTATAAATAATGGAGATGATGATGGAGTACTCAAAGATAGGCATGGAGGGGGAGAGGACCAGCAAGGGACGTCCAACCCAAGTTAGAGTCCTAAACAATATCAAATTCAAGTCCACCTCGGATTCCAGAATCTTACTTCACCAAAACTGACGCCCTAGCCACATACGGAGTCGGATTTGGACTTCTATATATGGTTGGAACCAGAATTTCATAGAGCTCCCAATGGCACCGGTCCCAAATCAAAATAAGTCGACGGGAATCATCGATACAATTGGGCATCCAGAATCTGACAGGGTGCTGTGTCACCGTCTGTTGGGCCGTTGGCCCGTGTATTGTGTTGAAGCCCATTAGGATTGCGTTCAGGGGACTTGCACGCCCCTAACTCCTTTTTATTCAGTAGCCATCGCCACTTTAGGGTTTGGGTTTTGCTTAGATTCAATCTGTCATCAAACAGTGTCACCATTCATCGGTTTGTGAGACTCCACCTCGTAATCAAGTCTGTTTGATTGCATCTCCTGTTCTTGCTTGTGTTCTTGATTGCGCTTGCAGGGATAAGCCTTCGTGGTGAGGTCATTCATGTGACACGGGTGATAACCAATGGAGCAGTGGTGTAGTGATTGCGGGGTTCTGTTCGTTCGGAGCCTTGGATCATCAACGTCGAGTTCTCCACCAATCAAGTTTACCGTACCACTCAGAAGATCGGGATTCAACGTCCTATCAGGCGGGTAGGGACCCCCTCCAAATTAATCCACATTTAAGGCAATACAATCCACCACACATGACATAGGGTATTACACTCTCGGCAGCTAATGATTGTCTCCGGCAAATACAGACCATGGAGAATCAACTCGCCGTAGAGAAATTTAAGAGCTCCAGGATTCAAAAGCAACTCGACACCATCAAGGTCGAGCAGCACAAACAACTTCAAGAACTTGAGGCCAAATACAGTGAAGTCTCCAAGAAAAATAAGGCCTTGATCTAGAAGCAGAAATTGTCAGACCCGAGGCGACGGGATTGCACACATGGCGTACATATTTCAGGATAAGGGATGGGACATGGCCCATGGCCTACATCAGTTGTAACTACTCGTACCATAGTAGAACTACTCGTACCATAGTAGAACTAGTTGGAACAGAAGGAAACTACCTAAAAAGTACTCGGGTAGGACTCCTGAGCTCGTATCTGGCTAGGATTTCCATATAACCGTGTCCCCCCAGACTATATAAGGGCGGGCAGGGATCCCCTTCAAAGAGATCAACACCTAAGGCAATACAAACCACCACACAGGATGTAGGGTATTACGCTCTCGGTGGCCCGAAACTGTCTAAACTTTATGTTCCTTGCACCTTCGAGTTCCTGATCTCGGCGACACCCCACCTACAACTCACCACCTCGGGGGTATCCCTCGGTGGGCTTGGCGGTAAAACACCAACAACTGGCGTGCCAGGTAGGGGTGTTCATCGAGCATCCACTGGAGAACTCGATGGCATCTTTCTGCTTCTCCAGCACCATGCTCGATGAGGGCACAACGTTCATTTTTGGCTCCTGGATCTGCATCTCTAATGGCTCGAGTAGTTTCAACAGCCACCAAGCCGACTCCAGGAAGCCGGAGGCCTCTACAGCAAATCGATGCAGAAACCTCGATGAGTTCATCGACAACCTCGATGAGTTGCTGCTCCCTAATCTCGTAGGGGCGATTGAGAGGATGTCCGTGTTCAACACGACTTCAACTCGTGTTGCATCAGGACTTCTCGGATCGGACTCAAACCGATCTGAGGAGGCTACACGGTCTGAGTCCCTCTCTAACTTGGAGGACTTAGATCGTCTGCCCAAGCTCGGAGATGAGGGAGTCACCGCCTGTCGATTGAAGCATATTGCGCCTTTTTTAAGCATGAAAGATTCGTAGGTTTTTCCTTTTACTTTTTTATATTCTATTTGTGTATTATTTTTCTCCTCCTCTATGGATGCAGTGAAAAAAGCAGTTGAATTAGACTACTATTTCAATCTACTAATCGATTCTATGTAGATTCAAGATAATATAATAGCAAGAATCTAAAGTGTGGTAGAAAGAACTATTCTATCACACTTTATGATTCCAACCGGATCCTTTCATTTAAGACTTGGATTTTTATTTTCTTTAATCCCTTTTTAATTTCTTCAATAATTAATTGGAATTCCAATTAATCATTTTGGCTGGCTATTTTTACATAAATAATAAGTAAAAAGGCTGTAGGAACTAGAATGAACAATGCAGTAGTAATAAATGCGAGAATATTGACTTCCATAATCTCTTTATTTTTTTTCACAATAACTCGGGATGTAATCCCATAGAGAGGAAAAAGGGGTATCCTGTAAATTTAAGGGGAGGACTTGCATTCTGATAATACTGAATCAATTCAATATTATGAATATTGGATCTATCAAATCAATTTATGGTTGATAGTGGAATAATATAATATAGGAGGATCCCTTATCCATACTAAGACCAAAATAGGTTTTTTGATTGGATTCGAAACTCCCTCTATTCTATGTTGCATTCTTTTCTACTTTTGCTTTTCCATATGTATACCCAAAATCCTTCTTATCTTATCCAATTTCCCTTCCTTTTTCTTATAGTTATACATACAATTATGTATGTATGTATTATATGACCTACTTTCTATGGGTCACATAGACATCCAAATAAGGAGTAGAAGTAGAAATGAGATGGAGAAAAGGGTATCTTAAATAAAAAGGATCCAATATTTAAACTTAGGAAAAAAAGTGTTTGCTTGGTTTTATTTTATTAGGTTACCATCAATATCTGCTTTTCTTCGCAAGTCTCTCAACGCTCCACTCCTTCCTCAAGACAAAAAGCGGAAGGATCAAGGGGACAATGATGAGGGTGACAAGTCAGGGGCTCAAGACTTCCAAGACCCGAAAAATGTTGTCAATGTCATTTTTGGCAGAGACGGTGGCTTCCCCTCGAGGAGCGCACAGAAGCTGACCCTGCACGAAATTCTCTCTGTCGAGCCGGCCATACAGAAACCTCTGAGATATAGCGAGGTCCCAATCTCCTTCTCTAGGGATGACCAGTGGACTAGCTTCTCCGAGCTGGGAAAATTCCCACTCGTCCTAGATCCTATCATGGCAGGCTCACAATTGACTCAAGTACTCATCGACGGCGGGAGCGGCCTCAACCTGCTCATTGCGAGTACATTGAAGATGATGGGGCTGAACATCTCCAAGATGCTTACCCCCAGTAGAGCTCCATTCTACAACATCGTCCTGGGAAATGTGGCTATACCACTCCGCTCAGTGGCCCTGCCAGTTACTTTCGGGACGAAAGACAACTACCGCAAGGAGTACATCAAGTTCAAGGTGGCCAACTTCGAGTCATCATACCACGCCATCCTCGGCAGACCAGCTTAGGCCAAATTCATGGCCATACCTCACTACGTCTACTTACTACTCAAGATGCCAAGTAAGACAAGTGTACTCACGTTCTGTTCAAGTCATACGACTGCAACCAAGAGGCGATCGAGTATGCCACGACATCACGCATGCTAGAACCTTTTGCGAAAGTCTTCATGGCCATGCAAAAGCTCACGGACTCAGAGATGGAGATCCCCAATCAGAGGCCTAGCCAGTCCAGAGTAAAGCCCAACCCTAGCAACGTTGGCATCAAGACCATTCAGCTACAAAAAGGCGACTCATCCAAGACTGCTTTGATTGAAGGCGGCTTGAACGACAAATAGGAAAGTGCGCTCATCAGCTTCCTTAGGGCCAACCATGATATATTCGCGTGGAAACTAGCGGATATGCTGGGCGTGCCCAAGGAGTTGATTGAGCATTGCCTAAAAGTTGACCCCAAAGCCACTCCGAAGAAGCAGCGACTACGACGCTTCATAGCAGACAAGAGGGAGGCCATCAAGAAGGAGTTAGCAAAACTACTCACGGGTAGTTTCATTAAAGAAGTCTACCACCCCGAGTGGTTAGCCAACCTGTACTAGTTTTGAAAGTAAATAATACTTCAGCTCTTCACTAAAATATACACCAACAAATTTTCCCGTTGGGAAAAGTAATGTATTATTTACATTTTTTACGACAAGAATGGGAGTTAAGTATAAACAATGAGGAATGTGAGATGCTGAATCCTTCTGATACTAAAAAGGTAAGGTACGAAGCTCGTTATACCAAAATGAATGGAGGATATGTGTGGATTACATTGATCTCAACAAACACTTCCCGAAGGATCCATTCGCGCTCCCACGCATCGATCAAGTCATTGACTCTACGGTTGGCTATGTCTTGCTCTCTTTCCTTGATTGCTACTCGGGTTACCATCATATTGCTCTCAAGGAACAAGACCAGATCAAGACAGCATTCATCACCCCTTTTGGAGCATATGCCTGCACAACTATATCCTTCGGGTTGAAGAACGTAGGAGCCACCTATCAGCGGGTGTCGGTGTTTTACCGCCTGCCCACCGAGGGGTATACCCGAGGTGGTAAGTTTTAGGTAGGGTGACGCCGAGATCAGGAACTCGAAGGTGCAAGCAACACTAGGTTTAGACAGGTTCGGGCCATGATGTGCGTAATACCCTACGTCTTGTATGGTGGTTTGTATTGCCTTGGGTGTTGATGTGTTTTGAGGGGGTCCCTGCCCGCTCTTATATATCCGGGAGGACAGGGTTACATGAATCCCAATCCGACACTAGCCTAGGAATCGTACTCGAGTACAACTCGATTAGCTTCCTTCTGCATCGGCTAGTCCTACTTCGCATGCGAGTAGAATACAACACAGATAAGGTATAGGACATGTCCTATTCCCTACTCCTGTATGAACTACGTTATGTACGCAGTCCCGTAGTCCCGGGTCTGACAAGCCCCCGATCTCTTTGTAGCTAAGTACTGCAGGCTCTTCAAGTACTTTCGAAGTAGTCTTCAGCTTCTTTCGAAGCTCCGTCTTGAAGTTCTTCTTCGAGTACTTCCTTGGATGCATCGAAGCTATGAGGTGCTCATGCCTCAAATTACTTCTTTCGTTGGTGTGCGATGAAAAATCGCACTCCATATGGAGTAGCCCCCGAGCCTTAGGTTGAATCGAAGAATCAGGCTAAGGGTCACATTAGTCTTGAATCTTCCTTACTCTTCGAATATTTTTAAAAAATAAATAGTCGATGCCATGTATCCCGCAGCCCCCGAGCCTTGAATCCAAATCTCTCAGGTTTGGAAAAAAGGATCCAATAGTTGTGGCATGCAGTGAAAAAATGTTCCCTTGGGAAATAATTGGTTTGATGATACAGATGATGGAAGTTAGATTTAGAATTCGAAAAACCCCTTTTTTCAGGATAATTAACCCTAAAAAAATGATTAATCGAATAATTTATCTAAAAATCCACCAAATGACCCCTCGGCTTCCGAATATTCCCTGTGATGACTCTTCAATTTCAGAATAGTAAACCTGTATTTGGTCGCTTTTTATTTAACCCCGCTGTAACATAGGGTAAAATCCATGCTTCCAATCTTCAATCCGCCGAGAAATTTCCGAATCCCCAATCAGATCCGTGCTCTGCCTTCACCTCCTTTGACAAGCCCCAAGCTAGCCGAATCTCTCCGCCCCTTCTCTGCAGCCCTCGAGCAGCTCGTGGCAAACAGATCTAGAATGGTGCCCAAGAGATCCAACGAGAAAGATGGGAAGGGGAAGGAATCGGAGCTGCCTTTTGGGGAGTGGACTTACAGTAAGTGCTCCAATAACGACCTCCTGCATCTTGTTTCTGAGGGTTTGCTTCAGGGGAACAGTCTCGTTAACTGGCACCCTTGTTTTCACCAATCTCTTCCCATGGAGAATGTAGACGAAATCGTCTCATTCTACCATTTCTCTGAATGGGGTTTGGCTCTCCCCACCTGTTTCTTCTTCCGTGGCCTTGTTTACTTCTACGGGCTTGAGCTCCATCATCTCAACCCGAACTCTATCTACCATATTGCTATTTTCATCCACTTTTGTGAAGCTTTCCTCAGAATTGAACCCCATTGGGAACTTTTCTGCTATCTTTTCCACGTAAAGCCGCAACCCACCTCCAAAAGTCCATCCGTTGTAGGGGGCGCTGGTGTGACAGAACCGCTTGAATTATTCCGGCTCAAGTGCGTAGATCATTGCTATACAAGCGATATGACCTCAACACACTTCAGATGGAATAACCCAATGGTCTGTCAGGTAACGTCCCGATAAAACCACCGGATTCCGGATCGTTCAAGCGTACCTCGCACGAAGGCGAGTCCAGATATACAATCACTGTTACATTTTTACAACATAGTCATAGTAGTTGTTACAAACCGGTTTCTAGTAGAGTGCTGCAATCCTAACTGAAACAAATTTATATAGACATTGTTTGAAAACTTCAAGTTTCAACAAACATTATTCCAAGATGGCAGCGGAAAAGATACAACAACGCAACTACTCGTCGCAAAGAAGGCACCATACTTAGCCCAAAGCATGGCGTCATTCCAAAGGGTCATTGCCGGCCGGGGACGGATCCCATTCCACGGACCAGCCAGGCGGTAAAGTGCAGGGCCAAGGAGAACTAGCAACTGAGTCCTCAAATGACATACCTGAAAACCACATTACGAGCAAGGCTGAGTATGCTAATACTCAGCAAGGCTTACCCGTCAATTGGGTATACTTAGCCCATAACTGGACCATGAGATGTTGAAAGGCTCTAGGTTTCTTTTGCTGAAAAACAACAAAGAGTATATCTTTATTTCCATATTTTAGCTTTCAGATTCTAGTTCAATTAGCCATTCTAAGTGAGCATCTATACTAGACAAGCAAGTTAGGTATTAAATCATACATCAATATTATTCCACCAACTGTTGCTCTTGTTACTCTATGTGGCAGAAGTATCAAGCAGTCTCACTCACCGCGAGAAACGGATGATTCCTGAATCGAATTTCTTAACCTTGCAAGCGATCCTAACTCACACGCTCGGAACTTTCCTTTCCGGGCAACCATTCCCCTCATATTTTGGGTCGTGGATTAGCGCCACCACACGCGACTGTAGGACCATACGCACATCCAATGTGCAGGACGTACGTCTACAGCGCGACTGTATGACCGTACTCCTGTCTGCTATGCAAAATGTACTCCCACACGTTGGTGCGTGTGTACATAAACCAAAATTCGAGTGGTGGGGGATATGTCCACTTGCCGGGCCAATCAGGTACTAGGCTTACCGCGTACCATATTTACGGTTTGTGGCTAGTACTTTCAAACACTTGACCACCACTACCACACATTACGGCCTTATCAAATTGATCAACACAGACGGGTACCATCCCATGTCATGGTACTGCACATAACCCCGTCCGTGATCCTTATAGTGATTGCAAAATAGTAAACAATCAATTCCTATATCGCGCGAGTGATAGAAAATCACTCGACTTCTACTGGTCCTATTAGCAAAGCATCTACTCGATAAGGACTCAGAAATATTACATAGGTTCCTAGGTTTCATGCAACTAGGGTTTCATAACAACTCCTAGCACTTAATGCACAAGATAGATATATAACAATAAAAGTGCATAATGTTAAATTACTGGGTTATGCACCGGGGCTTGCCTTCACTGGTGAGGCTGGGGTCAGTGATATTAGTATCTTCTGAACCTGGGTTCAGGGCTTCAGAAAGACCCTTGGTGACATTTACTTGAGCTTCAGAAATACCCTCGTCGGGATCCGGGATTAGATCGTAGGTACCGTCGGCAAGTGTAGTCAAATCTACATGATATTTAATTATTTGAAGCAAATGGTTATTATTTTATTTTCACGATAAAGTTGAAATCCAACAAGAATATATTCAATATATCACTTCAAGACTTAACTAATTTGTACAAACAACAGAAAGATTTGAAACTAAACTTAAGTAGAGTTTTTGGTGTAAAAACTTTGTTCAAAACAGTTATTTGGTGAAGGTTACAGAGCTGATCTGATCTACTTAACAGCATGTTCTTCAGACAGTTTATCTAGCTGATTGGGGTGTGCATCGAAAAAGTCTGATCTGTGCATACGGCATCGACTGTGTTTAGCCGATTGAAGTGTCCTATATCAGCTGTGCCTTAGCCGATACCTGCCTGAGGTGTTAACCTGCGTATCTACTTGTGCACGCATCGGCTTGATTTTTCTTTGGCAAAAGTAGCCGATAGAGGTGTAGCCGATCGACGTATAGTCGATGAGCGTGTGGTCGATGGGTGTGTAGCTGACAGGCATGTATTTTGCAAACAAGACCCTAGAAAGAAACAGAGACTTGCATTTGGGTCCCTAATTGATTTGAACAGAAGAAGTCCAGCAACGGCGATTAAAATTCGGTGAGGAGACTCACCGGTGGTGAGGTTAAGGTGGGGAAAAAGGTTCAGGAGCTCACGGCGGACTTGGGGGTGGCTGGAATCGTAGAAGGGAAGCTTGGAGGCGGCGGTTCGACTAGATACAGAGCCGGCGCGGTGAGGTTCCGAGGGCGGCGATGGTGTTCCGGCGACTGGAGTGCAGGAAGGTGAAGGAAATTGGTCAGGGAGCTTCGGCGTGGAGATGTGGTGCTGATGGTGCCCTTGGCGAAGGAGGAGAAGGGGTGGAACTTTGGTAAAACTAGAATTAGAACGGCGGCGGAGAGTGAGATCGCTGGCGCGATGTTCTGGGCTTGGTGTGCGCGGAAGGAGGAAGAAGAGTGGATCAGGAAGGGGCAGTCAGATGCGGTGGTGCTGGTGGAGCACGAAATTGGAGAGGAGAAGCGGCGGAGACGGTTGACGGCGGTGGACAGAGGAGCTCCGGCGAAGTAGTCGAGCGGAGAAGAGAACAGGAATGCGGGTGCCCGCGAGGGGATAGAAGAAAGGAGAAGGTTACTGGGCGCATTTCCAAGCTAAAAAGAGGTGTGCGGGCGGGCGGCAAGCAGCTGCTGGTGGTCGACGGCGTGCATGGTGGCTCAGGCAGGCAGCGGCGCGACGCGTTTGCGTGAGGAGGAGCCAGCGGGGTCGGTTAAGCGGCGGGCGGGCGAGCTGGGGCCAGGTGGTGCAGGAAGAGCGGCGAAGGGGCAGCTGGCGGTCGGGGAAAATGCCGGCGATGGGTGGTGGGTGGCGCTGCAAAGAAACAGAGAGGGGGAAGCAGGAGGAAGAAGATGAGGACCTGTTAGTAAATTTTGCAAAAGTTCAAGGAGTTCAGTCAAAAATAAAATTTTATTCCAAACTATAGCTCTAATGAAAATATGCCCAAAATCAAAAGTGTAGAGCTTAAAAATATCTACCACTTTGCTTTAGGGTCTAACTTAAGAAGAGTTAGGGTTTTGAAATTACATTTAAAAATCAACAAATCATTCAATTTTAAATAAATCCAAAATAAGTTTTACCCTTTCAATGAAGCCTTGGAGTATTTACACTTCTTACAGTGGTTAAAGAGTGAAAACTCATGTTTGCAAATTAACCATTCATATTTTTGAAATTACCTCCCATTTATACACAATTTACAAAAAGAACCCTAATTTTTCCCAATATTACAAAAATACCCTTTAACGTGTTTTTAAGTTTTTAAAGGCATTCATCAAAACAAACACAAACTTCACACTAACAAGCTCAACTTCATACTAAAAATTAGCGTGCCTAGCTCCTAAGTACCTGAAATGTCACAGCCTCTCTCCCTAAAAAGAATCTCGTCCTGAGATTCCAGAACAGAAGGGAATTGAAAGATTAGATACTTGGTTTCGCTCTAAGGAAGTCTGGAAAGTTGTGCTGAAGATAAGACTCAGTTTCCCAAGTCACTTCTTCTTCAGTATGATAGTTCCATTGGATCTTAAACATCCTGACTGTCTCTCTTCTTGTGGTTCTCTCTTTAGTATCCAGTATTCTGATCGGATGTTCAGTATAAGATAGGTCTGGCTTGATTTTGATGGGTTGGAAATTGATGACCTCGGTAGGGATTTTGATGCATTTCTTAAGCTGAGATACATGGAAGATATTATGAATGGCTGCTAGCTGGTAAGGAAGTTGAAGACGTTAAGCTACGGGTCCACAAGTTTCAAGAATTTCAAAAGGTCCAACGTATCGAGGAGCGAGTTTTCCTTTCATACCAAACCGTTGAACACCTCGGGTAGGAGATATCCTTAGGTATACAAAGTCACCAACTTCAAATTGCAATGGAAGATATTATTTTGAATGATCTTCACTTTTTCTTCTACTTCAGTGACAAGATCAGGTCCAAAAATTTTACGTTCGCTGGTTTGAGACCAATTCAAAGGAGTTCGGCATCGGCGACCGCATAATGCTTCAAAAAGAGCCATTTTGAGACTCAACTGATAACTATTATTGTAGGAGAATTCTGCCAAGGCTAAGCATTTGTCCTAATTTTTGTCATATTGGATTACACAGGCTCTAAGCATATCCTCTAGGATTTGATTTATCCTTTTCGTTTGTCCATCTATTTGCAAATGATACACGGAGCTTCGAATTAATTTTGTTCCAAGAGAGTGTTGGAGTTGCTCCCAGAAACGAGCAATGAACTGTGCTCCATGATCAGAGATGATTGTCTTAGGTATTCCATGGAGACGAACGATTTGGTCTAGATAGATCTCGGCATACTTCTTAGCATTGTAAGTAGTATGCACGGGAAGGAAATGGGCGGTTTTGGTTAATCGATCAACGGTTACCCAAATAGAATCATGCCTCCGGGAAGTGTTGAGTAAGCCAACGATGAAATCCATGCTGATATCTTCCCACTTCCAAGAAGGAATGGGTAAAGGTTGAAGAATACCAGCAATTTTTAAGTGACTGGCTTTAACTCTTTGGCAAATATCACACTCAGAGACATATCTTGTAATTTCTCTTTTCATGCGAGTCTACCAAAAGTTTTGTCTCAGGTCTTGGTACATTTTGGTACCGCTAGGGTGCATAGAGAACTTGAATAGATGTGCCTCATCTAAAATCTGCTTACGAAGCTGATGGTCCTTGGGTACAACAATACGTCCCTTGAACCATAGAATTCCTTTGTGATCTACTTGAAAACACTTATACTTTTCTTCTCCCGAGCTAGCTGTTGTTTGATGATTTTGACTCCTTCATCATGTAGTTGTGCCCTAATAATACTATTTTGAAGTGTGGGTTCAACTGCTATATGATTCAAACTACCTTGAGGAATAATCTCAAGATTAAGCTTTCTCATTTCCTAGCAGAGAGTTTCACTGATGCTTCTATTGATAAGCAATGGCAACGCGCTTTGCAGCTGAGTGCATCCGCAACCACATTGGCTTTGCCTGGATGATAGTGCACTTCCAGATCATAATCTTTTATAAGCTCTAGCCAACGTCTTTGTCTCATATTTAGATCTGCCTGTGTAAAAATATACTTGAGACTCTTATGGTCAGTGTAAATGTTACACTTAGTACCCATAAGATAGTGTCTCCAGATCTTAAGCGCATGGATAACGGCTGCAAGCTCAAGATCATGGGTAGGATAGTTCTATTCATGAGTCCTAAGTGCTCGTGAGGCATAAGCAATTACTCGGTTGTTTTGCATGAGTACACAACCAAGTCCGATGCCCAACGCATCGCAATAGATATCAAATGGTTTGGAATTATCTGGCTGAGCCAAAACTAGAGCAGTAGTGAGGTGTGCTCTTAGAGTGTGGAATGCCTCTTCACATTTCTCATTCCAGGAGAATTTAACTCCTTTCTTCAGCAATTCTGTCATTGGCTTGGCTATTTTAGTGAAGCCTGGGATGAAACGATGGTAATAGCCAGCAAGACCAAGAAAACTACGGATCTGATGGACTGAAGTAGGGGGCTTCCAATCCATCACTTCCTAAACTTTACTTGGATCAATAGATATACCGTCATTGGAGATGGTGTGACCCAAAAATTTAACTGTATCTAGCCAAAATTCACATTTGGAGAATTTGGCATACAAGTGGTGTTCTCACAATCTCTAAAGAATAATATAAAGATGTCTAGCTTGATCTTCTAGATTTTTGGAATAGATCAGAATATCCTTGATGAATACTACGACGAATTTATCAAGCTCTGGCATAAAGACAGAGTTCATGAGATACATGAAATATGCTGGGGCGTTGGTAAGGTCAAAATACATAACTAGATATTCATAAAATCCATATCTGGTGGAGAATGCTATCTTTGGGATGTCGCTGGGCTTAATCTTTATCTTGTGATATCCAGAGCAAAGGTCAATTTTGGAGAATACCTTGGATCCAGCTAATTGATCGAACAAGATGTCAATACGGGGAAGAGGATATTTGTTTTTGATGGTTACTGTATTGAGGGGGCGATAGTCCACATATAGTCTGAGTCTATGGTCCTTTTTCTTTACAAACAAAGCTGGGCATCCCCATGGTGAAGCACTTGGATGAATAAAACCTTTATCAAGATGGTCCTAAAGTTGAACTTTTAATTCTGCCAGCTCATTGGGTGGCATACGATAGAGTCTTTTAGAGATGGGGGCTGTACCGGGTTGTAACTCTATAATAAACTCAATATCCCTATCAGAAGGCATCCAGGGCAAATCATCTAGAAAAACATCTGGGTAATCACATACGACAGGGATGTCCTCAAGCTTGATCCCTTCTATGGTATAAACGCAAGAATCGATATATTTCCACTGTGGAAGATATAGAATAGTAGCCTTGTAATCAGGTGAGTCTATCTCAACCGCTCAGGAAGAGATATCTAATGATATGGTGCCTAGTTATCTAATCCATACCTAGTAGGATATCCATTCCTTCTAGGTTTAGCAAAATTAAATCTGTCTTTATCAGGTTGCTACCCATTTGAATTGGCACATCTCTACAGATTTGATTTGAAGCAATTTTACCGCCAGGAGTCACTATCATATATGTTCCTTTAGTATGATAGAAATCCAAGCCTACTTTTGTTCCAAATGTTGGACTGATAAAGCTATAGGTTGCACCAGAATCAAAAAGTATAACTGCAAGTTGATGGTGTATAGTGAAAGTACCCATCATTATTGGTGCACCCTCAGAAAGTTTGGAGAGAGTTGTGAAATTCACCCTCCCTTGGCGGACTTGTATAGTTTGCTTCTTGTCTCTACCCTTGCTGCTCGGGTTGGAAGTCTGCCCTTGGAATGATTTCCTAGGTTGAGGACAATTTTTGGTAAAATGCGATGAACTGCCGCAATTGAAACAATGATTGTTGTTGTTTCCCTGGTTGAACTGCGGAAAGTTCGGCCTTAGTCCAAGCTGTTGCTGCTGATGTTGAGGCTGAGGCACTGGTGGCCTGTTGAATCTAGACTGCTGAGGGGATCTAGCTACCCATCTGCCTGATAGATTGTTCCAGGGTGGGGCTCGTGGAGATGTATTCTGGACTAACCGATACCTCGGGGGTTGAGCACTCGAGGGTCCAGTGGGTATCTTCCGCTTCTTCTCAGCCCAATGGGCTGAAACACAATCTTCCTGAGTAATTGCCATGTTGACTAGCTCATTGAAGGTGTCTGTCTTAACAAGATTCAGTCGTTCCTTAAGCTTGGTGTTCAGGCCACGACGGAAACGATCTCGCTTCTTGGCATCGGTGTTTGCATGATAACCTGCATATTGACACAGATAATTGAAGGCCCGTGCGTACTGCATTACGGTGCGGGTTCCCTGGGTAAGAGCTAAAAATTCATTGAGCTTCCACTCAATGAGCCCTTCAGGAATATGATGCGCCCTAAAGGTGGTCCGAAACTCTTCCCATGTGACTACATGTCCATCTGGCTGCATGGCATAATAATGATCCCGCCAAATGCGAGCAATGCCATGAAGCTGCTGTGCTGCAAAGATTGCCTTGTTTGCTTCGGAGCATGGTGTGGATAGTAGTGCGAATTTCAACTCAATATTGCGGAGCCACGCATCCGCATCAAGAGGCTCTTCGATCTTATGAAAAAGTGGAGGCTGTGTGCTAAAGAAATCTTGGTAACTAGCAGAGGGATGTTCATCACGACCTCATTGCTGATGATGGAACTGGTTCTGCTGTGCCTGCACTAGCTGATCAAGGAGTTCAGTCTGTCATGCCATTACTTCTGCTAGATTTGGTGGTGGTGGCGGCGGTTGTTGGGAACCGCTAGCCTGGTCCATCCTGAAACCTTCAGGGGTTCCACGCGTAGCGCCAACCATCTGAAGAATGGAAGATGTCCATTAGAAATCACCAATACTTGCTTCCATTTTCAGGAATATACCGCACAAAAATAAAATATATGGAAATAGTGCAACAGAGAGATAGCTCAATAGATAACTGGACAGGAAACTTAGGCTATAGATCATAAACTGATGGTCATTACTATGTTACATCGCGGTAGTCTACTAACTACAAATCAAGCCATGCCTACACATGTCACATATAATACAACAAGTGGCCCTTAGGTCAAACAAGACTGCTCTCTCCCTATATCACACTATACTACACTAAGTACATCTAGAAGGTTGATGATTTGGAAAAGACTAGAAATCGTCGAGGTTGCCCACAGACGACTGGCTGCTAGAAGAAGAACGATTGGGCTGAGGATTAGGTTCGGGATCTCCATGCTCGGAATCAAGATCGGAAACTCCTTCAATCTCTTTCGGGTCTTCTTCTTCATCTTCACTTTCAGACTCTTCAGGTGTGACAGGAGGTACTGGCTGCTCATGAAGCATATCGATATGGGCGATGGCGTCGTCAAGCTCAAGACTAAGGTCATGGACTTGCTCTTGGAGAAACTCGATGACAGTGTTGTGCTGAATGATTAATGTATCACTCTCAATGATCTGATCCTCTCGGTGAGTGATGGTTTCGTCCCGCTGTGCGATAACCTCATCTTTAGCAGTGATTGTGGCTTGGAGCTCTTCAATTTGAGTAATCTGCTGGTTAATATTTCTTTGATAACCTTGAGCTATACTGGTCATTTGGCTCATACCGTGGCGCTGAAGTATCTGATGACGATATTGTGCATTCATAAACCTGACGGTAGCACGTAGGGTCTCTTCTGTCAAATCTCCCAATAAGTGTCCAAAATGGGATACTCGAAAAGTCCACTCCGGGTCACGAGAATCTACTGCAGGGAACAAACCAATAGGATACCTGGCAACTTCATCTGGATGCTGGTCACAGAAAATGTTGATGGCTTCAAGAGCTGCATCTTCAAAAGTGTCTGCTAGACGGTGACCAACCATATCAATCTCAATGGGCTGCCACAGGGATCGCGATGAATGCGGGGGAATAGTCATCTTCACTCTGCACCGAGGAACACCATCTTCACTATACTCCACTCCATCATATTGCGGTGGCTCGGTGTAGCTAAACAACTGAAGTGACTCCCACAAGAGACATGGAAAACCCTCCCAATGCAAGGCATTGGTGTGAGCATGTCCCTCATGGTCCCAAAAGATCTTTAGAAAATCTGCCATCTAAAGCAAAGATTCAAATGGTAAGGTTGCAAGTTTTCAAGAAAAATGCTTTGAGAAAACTACGGGAAAAATGTGAGTCAGACTCATGGAATAGCTAGGATGCAACTACCCTGTTGAGAACTCACAAGATAAATGGAACGAGACAACCGATTCTGGTAGTAGCAAAGGCTAGAAATCAGATAGATGATATAGATCTTGAGGATGAAACAAAAGATGCCGAGATACTAAACCCTAAGGTTGTCTGTATGACCATTTCAAAACTGCACCTATGATAAGCAACACTCTAGATAGCCTTAAAACAACAAGCCATTAATTCATTCACTTTGTTTAATCATGAAGTATGCATGCACGTACTACTTGTCCTCACAACCAAAAACAATTGCCAAATTTTTTTGAACTTACGTGGTTAGTTTCAGTAGCATAGTATATATACGTCTCTTCCTATAATAGCTAGTCGAGAGATCCTATTTGTTTAGAGCCTATCGAGTTGGGGTTAGCGTACCTACAGAAAAATCATATATATCATGAACCTTTCATGCCAGCACGTCATGAAAGCGTTCCCAAAATTACTGTTCACTTATAGAAATAGCATCTGTACAATTCTCGCTGTACAGACGATGTTAACATATGTTACTTGTGACAGTTCATGTATTTTTAACGTTAGATATATATTTTGTTAGTGTAAAATATGTGTTTGTTAGTATAAAGCTTGTGTGTGTTTGTGTGAAACTTTTGAAAATTTAAAAGTGCAAGTAAAAAGGGTATTTTTGTAATTATAGAAAAACCTAGGGTTGTTTTTGTAAAATGTATTGGATAAGGGTAATTTCAAAATAAGTGAAAGGTGGTTTTGTAAATATGTTTTTCTTACTTTATTCCCTGTAAAAAATATATATTTATTCGAAAGTTGTATTTGAAATGTGGGTGTTGAAGTGTGTAAAAAATTTTGGGTAAAGTGGTAAGAATAAGGGTATTTATGTAATTTTATAAAAGTACAAGTCCTTTTACGCAAGTATTTGATTTACAAAAGTAACTTTTAAATTTACTCAGGACTAAAGTGTAAAAGTGCAAGTCATCATGACATGTCTATCCAATCATTATGATAAGTCTATCCCGTCATTATGACGTGTCATAAATGCTTGCATTTAAGTCCTGAATTTTATAAAGTTTCGCCCTTTAGGACAAAAGCAATTCAAATCCGACTTTTGTTCAAAGATTTACATGTAAAAATATAAATTTTGAGTTTTTGAACTTGGGCCCTAAAGCAATGTTGTAGAGTTTGAAAAACTCTCCAACTTTCATTTTGGGCATTTCTTCATTAGGGTTTTAAATCGATAGGAAATTTTACTTTACAAACAGGTCCCTGCAGTTTTCTGATTTTACATATAAGCCCTTGAGGAAATTCAACTGTCTTTCTTCTCTCTTCTACCTTATCCTGGCGCCTACCTTCTTCTTTATCCCCAACCGGCAGCACTGTCCAATCCCGTTTTCCCCTCTCTTTTCTCCATTGGTGTTCCCCTGCCTTCCTCTCTCTCTCCTCCAACCAGGCAAGGCGGCGTGGGGGCTTGGCTCTGGGCGAGCACGGCCCCAGGCGGCGCAGCACGTGGGGCCAGCCCGAGTGGCGGGTGGCTCCCAGGCGCGGCCGGGCGCTCTGCAGGCGGCGCATGCGGCCCAGGCGAAGGCCGGCGGCACAGGCGAAGCGCACAGGGAGGCGGCAGGCGCTGCGCAGGGCGAGGCCCAGGCGAGGGCGAGCGCGGCCCCAGGCCAGGCGGAGGCGCGCAGGGCTGGGCGCATGCGGCAGTGCGCAGGGCCGAGCGGGTGCGGTACTGGCGCTGGGCGGCAGAGCTGGTCGGTCAGAGCGCGGGCGACGTGCGGGTGCTTGCGGCGCGGCAGCAGGCGGTTGTGGCGCATGGGAGCGAGTGGCTCTGCGGGTGGCGCTGGAGGCCGGTGCACGGCGGGCGCGGGAGCTGGGCTTGGCGGCGCGCATGAGCTAGCGGCACAGGAGTGGATCCAGGCGTGGAGACGCACGGGAGCGAGCAGAGGCGCGAACGCGGAGCGAGCAGGAGCAACTGGCGACGATGTGCAGGGAAGTTGCGTGCGCGAGGGTGACGTGCGGGAGCCGAGCGCAGGAGCAACTGGCGACGATGTGCAGGGAAGTTGCGTGCGCGAGGGTGACGTGCGGGAGCCGAGCGCAGGAGCGAAGCTGACGGCTTCAGGCGAACAGACGGCGCTAGCTCGCGGGCGTTGGGCGAACAGGAGCTGGAGCGCAGCGCAGTGGAAGCAGCCCGTCGGTTCGGGAGTGGCGCGGATAGGAGCGAAGGCTGGTGATGCGGACGCACGGATCGAGTAGCACGTGCGCGGCGAAGCAAAGTGGGCGCTGTTGCGTGGATGCGCGGGAATGACACGGCAAGGCTGGAGCAAGCACGGCGTAGATGTAGGTGGCGTGGGCATGTGAGTGCAGGAGCAGGACTCGAGCGGAGATGGAAGGCCTGGAGCGAGCAATGAAGTGCAGGGCGGTTTCAGACGCGAGAGCAGCAGCGCGATACGGGCCAAGGACGCGCGCGGCTCGGACATGTGCAGATGTAACGCGGCGAGGCCGAAGCGAGCGGGTGACCAACAGCGGAAGAAGGAGGAAGATCTATGCAGGGCAACAACGTACAAAGCGGCGGCGCGCAACGCATGACGGAGTTCCCACTGGGTGAGCTCAGGCCGCGATCGAGCTGGTGTGCAGGAGGGTCGCGCGTGATGGACATTAGAGACCGTCGAGGAAAACACAGCGGAAGGCACGGTCCTAATACAGGTTGACCACAGTCCTCGCGGAGGCAGAAAGGGCGAGTGTGGCGTAGCGAAGCAAAAGTGAAGGTTCGTACGGATCTGGACTAGTACGTCCGCGGATACGAGCGAGAGTGTTCTACTAGTGGCCGGCTCAACTCAATTCAGCAAGCGCGTGCGTGTACAAGACAACAAGCCATCTTCCACCCACGACAACCCTCCCCGACAAACTTCTTTGTCATCCACGGGATCTCATCATCGTCGAGCTTTTCTCTTCGCCGATCCTGTTCGCCACGGGAATCCACTTTTTACCCGTTCTTCCTCCACATCTGAAACTACCCCAAGGTTTGCCCTAGTTCACTGAATCTTCTTAATGCCGGCGACTCCTTTGCCGGAATATCGTTGTTATCTTCCTGTTATCTATTTTCCCGGACCAGGGACTTGACTGCCATGTTTTAGAAAATTCTACGGTGTTCTTTGTAATATTTCCAAAGCTTTTTGTATTTCAAATCGATGAACTTCTACCTTTCATAGATTTTCGTAGGAAGTTCATAAAAATGTAAAATCAGTTTTGTTTGAAACACTAAGTCAAGCTCTACAAGTTTTACGTCGCGATCTTGAATTGAAGTCTTTGATGTGTGGTCTAGGTCATATGTTAGGAAATGAATATTTAATTGTGCTTTATATTGAATGCTTGTATTATAGCTGAAAAGTAAGCCATAGAATGTATGTCTTAAATAGAAATGTGTGATATCTAACTAATCCTTTCCCACGAAGTGCTCATATCCCTACCCTCAAGACATTGCTCTCGTCTTGATTGCAATCTCCTTAAGGCCCTTTTCGTATAAGAATCTTTGATTAGTTCATGTGCATCTGCTGCTTAGCTACTACATCTCGGCAGCTGTGCTTCAGTGTCAAGCTATCAGCTCAGCCGCTAAGCATCTGTTTCCTTTGAGTTTAGAATACTTCTGTGTAACAGTTATCAGCCGATGCATTTCTTTTGATATGCTTCTACCATCGGCTGGTTGACTGAAACGGTTGTTACCTTTCTAGTATCGGCTACTGCCCATAACATTCTGTTGTTCCGTCCTACATCGGCTATCACATAGCCGATCAATTTAAGGTGCACACACGATCTTAGGGTTCTTGCTATCGACCGATCCAAGCCAATTCTAGTCGTTTTCCGTATCGGTTAAATATGGCCGATCAATCCTTAGTTTCCCCATCCTTATCCACACACTTCTATCAGTCGATTTATCAACTGAGAGGTCGGCTATATACTTATCGGTCACATACCCTCAACCACACTCCAATCGGCTATACGTCACTCAACAGTTATGCTGACGTAATCGAGTCGATACAATCACACTTAGTTACCTAGAATAACACTTAAGCACATCTTAGTTAAGACAACTGCTTTAGAAATATCCCTCTGCTGAAGTAATCAATGCTTCCATCGATCATCTAAGAACCCGATGCACACATCAATCGGCTAAACCTTTGTTGTTTCCAATCAGCTCCATTGTGACCCTCAACAAGTAGCCGATTCTAATTAGTTATCCCTCTAAAGCTCTATCTAAGTTTAGTTTTAGATCTTTTTGGGTGTAATGTGAATTATGTGTTATATGAGTGTTGAATTGCAATTGTATTGTAAAGTAAGATAGTTTCACATGCACGTTTTGAATGTAATGTCGCATTGCATGTAGATACAATTACTTCGGCAACGGTATCTACGAGATCTCCCCGGAGTCTACGGAGGATGTTCCTGAAGTTCAAGTAAACGTCACCAAGGGATTAACTGAAGCCCCGAACCAAAGTTCGGAAGATATTGACATTTCTGACTTCAGCCCCACCAGTAAAGGCAAGCCCCGGACATATCCCACTACTTTATTTACTCTGCAATATATGTCTATCTATATTATATCTTGCATCAAGTCTTGGAATTGAAGTGAAACCCTAGATGCATGAATCCTAGGAATCCAATGTAATGCTCCTGAGTCCTTATCGGATAGATGCTCCGCTAATAGGACCGATAGAAGTCGGGTGATTTCCTGTCACTCGCGCGATATAGGAGTTGCTTGTTTACAATTCTGCAACCACTATAAGGATGACGGACAGGGTCATGTGCTGTATCATGACCTTGAAGTTTACCCTGTCTGTTTCGTTAAAAGTTGATAAGGTCGATATGTGTGGTAGTGGTGGCTAAGCGTTTGAACAGTACTAGCCATATGCCGCAAAATATGGTAAAGCGGTAAGCCTAGTAACCAATCGGCCCGGTAAGTGGACATACCTCCCACCACTCGATCTTTATGTTATGTTCACACGCACCGACCTGTGGGAGTACGTTCTGCATGGCAGACAGGAATACGGGTTTTGTAGTCGCGCTACAGACGTATGTCCTGCACGAGTGATGTCCGTACGGTCCTACAAGTCGCTTATGGTGGCCTGTCCACGAGTCGGAATGAAAGGTATACGGTTGCTTCGGAACACCCGGTTGGTGTTCCAAGCGTGTGTGTTAGGTTTACCTTGCAAGGTTGAATTTCGATTCAGGAATCGTCCGCCTCTCACGATGCATGAGACTGCTTATCCCTTTTACCACATTGAGTAAGAAGTGTAACAAATGATGGATAATCTTGATGGATGATAATCACCACCTTACTTGCTTAGTGTAGGTGCTAATCTAGAATAAATACTCAACTAGAATCTGAAAGCTAAAATTTGAAAGTAGTTATACTCTTTGTTGCTTTTCAGCTGAAAATAAACTCAGAGCCCCATATGATACCTTCATGAGACTAGTTATGGGCTAAAGTATACCCAATCCCGGGTAAGCCTTGCTGAGTATTAGAATACTCAGCCTTGCTAGTTTTATGTTTTTCAGGTAAAGCCTTTGAAGATCCTACTCTTCCCCTGTCTTGGCCCTGTGCTCTTCCAGATGGTTGGTCCGTGGAATGGGATCCGTCCCCGGCCAACATTGATGAAACCGAGTGATGTCGTGCCCGGGCTTAGCATGACATCCATCTTGACGGCGTGTTGTGAATCGTCGCGTATGTTTTCCGCTGCTAAAAACCATAACTTTAACAGTTTGTAATGTTTTCTCTAAATTTGAAACTTTGCACTATTGTTGGAAACTCTTGTAACGTAATTCTCTGTGATGTAAAATATGGTGGTGACTGTATCTCTGGACTCACCTTCGTGTGAGGTAACCTTATTGATCCTGTGTTCGGTGGTTTATCGGGACGTTACCCGACAGGCCAAGGGATTATACCGTTTGAAGCACGTTGGAGCCCTCGGGAATGTACTCACATACTTGAGCCGGTATAATTCAGGTTGGTTCTGCCACATTACTTTCGCAACGTATTCACAGGATACCGTATAAAATAGGGGTATGAACAGCGATCACCATACCTCTTGCCTAACCATATACTCCCAATATAATCAACTTATCGTTGGTATATTGGCAGCATCTCAAGTAAGCCACTGCTTGAGAATCAGCGTTCAGTTCGCATCACCGACGGGAAGGCCAAGCTCTCTCAGTTGGCTGAGGATCCTTACCCGCTTATCTCATCATCGAATGCGTCGTTACAGAATATAAAATTGATTGTGCTCGAAAGTAAGTTTTTACAGAAATGTAGTGCTGGAAGTTAGAGTAGTACTATAAGCGTACTGTGTATATATATTAGTAGCTACCTAATAATTCCCATATAAACCCCTAAGGCTTTATGTACTAAGCACAATTCTTAACGAAACCAACGTAATATATTTTTTTACAAAATACTTTGTTGGTCCAATTTTATTCTAAAAATATTTTTACGGTCAATCATATCTCCGGTGTACACTTGTTAGCTCTGATACCAGACTGTGGCAGAACCGCTTGAATTATTCCGGCTCAAGTGCGCAGATCATTGCTATACAGGCGATATGACCTCAACGCGCTTCAAACGGAATAACCCAATGGTCTGTCGGGTAACATCCCGATGAAACCAACGGATTCCGGATCGTTCAAGCGTACCTCGCATGAAGGCGAGTCCAGAGATACAATCACTATTACATTTTTACAACATAGTCATAGTAGTTATTACAAACCGGTTTCTAGTAGAGTACTGCAATCCTAACTGAAACAAATTTATACAGACATTGTTTGAAAACATCAAGTTTCAACAAAAATTATTCCGAGATGGCAGCGGAAAAGATACAACAACACGACTACTCGTCGCAAAGAAGGCACCATACTTAGCCCAAAGCATGGCGTCATTCCGAAGGGTCATTGCCGGCCGGGGACGGATCCCATTCCATGTACCAGCCAGGCGGTAAAGTGCAGGGCCAAGGAGAACTAGCAACTGAGTCCTCGAATGACATACCTGAAAACCACATTACTAGCAAGGCTGAGTATGCTAATACTCAGCAAGACTTACCCGTCAATTGGGTATACTTAGCCCATAACTAGACCATGAGATGTTGAAAGGCTCTAGGTTTCTTTTGTTGAAAAACAACAAAGAGTATATCCTTATTTCTATATTTTAGCTTTCAGATTCTAGTTCAATTAGCCATTCTAAGTGAGCATCTATACTAGACAAGCAAGTTAGGTATTAAATCATATATCAATATTATTCCACCAACTATTGCTCTTATTACTCTATATGGCAGAAGTATCAAGCAGTCTCACTCACCGCGAGAAACGGACGATTCCTGAATCGAATTTCTTAACCTTGCAAGAGATTGTAACTCACACGCTCGGAAACTTTCCTTTCCGGGCAACCATTCCCCTCACATTCCGGGTCGTGGATCAGCGCCACCACAAGCGACTGCAGGACCATACGCACATCCAATATGTAGGACGTACGTCTACAGCGCGACTGTATGACCGTACTCCCATCTGCTATGCAGAACGTACTCCCACACGTTGGTGCATGTTTACATAAACCAAAATTCGAGTGGTGGGGGATATGTCCACTTGCCGGGCCAATCAGGTACTAGTCTTACCGCGTACCATATTTACGTTATGTGGCTAGTATTTTCAAACACTTGACCACCACTACCACACACTGCGGCCTTATCAAATTGATCAACACAGACGGGGTACCATCCCATGTTATGGTACTACACATAACCCCATCCGTGATCGTTATAGTGATTGCAAAATAGTAAATAATCAATTCCTATATCGCGCAAGTGACAGGAAATCACTCGACTTCTGCCGGTCCTATTAGCAAAGCATCTACTTGATAAGGACTCGAAAACATTACATAGGTTCCTAGGTTTCATGCAACTAGGGTTTTATAACAACTCCTAGCACTTAATGCACAAGATAGATAAATAACAATATAAGTGCATAATTTTAAATCACTGGGTTATGCACTGGGGCTTGCCTTCACTGGTGAGGCTGGGGTCAGTGATGTCAGTATCTTCTGAACATGGGTTTGGGGCTTCAGAAAGACCCTTGGCGACATTTACTTGAGCTTCAGAAATACCCTCGTCGGGTTCCGGGATTAGCTCGTTGGTACCGTTGGCGAGTGTAGTCAAATCTACATGATATTCAATTATTTGAAGCAAATGGTTATTATTTTGTTTTCATGATAAAGTTGCAATCCAACAAGAATATATTCAATATATCACTTCAAGACTTAACTAATTTGTACAAACAACAAAAAGATTTGAAACTAAACTTAAGTAGAGTTTCTGGTGTAAAAACTTTGTTCAAAATGGTTATTTGGTGAAGGTTACAGAGCTGATCTGATCTACTTAACAGCATGTTCTTCAGACAGTTTATCTAGCTGATTGGGGTGTGCATCGGAAAAGTCAATCTGTGCATACTGGATCGACTGTGTTTAGCCGATTGATGTGTCCTATATCGGCTGTGCCTTAGCCGATACCTGCCTGAGGTGTTAACCTGGGTAACTATTTCTGCATGCATCGGCTTGATTTTTCTTTGGCAAAAGTAGCCGATAGAGGTGTAGCCGATCGATGTGTAGTCGATGAGCGTGTGGCCGATGGGTGTGTAGCTGACGGGCGTGTATGTTGCAAACAAGACCCTAGAAAGAAATAGAGACTTGCATTTGGGTCCCTAATTGATTTGAACAGAAGAAGTCGAGCGGCGGCAATTAAAATCCGGTGAGGGGACTCACCGGCGGTGAAGGAAAGGTGGGGAAAAAGGTTCAGGAGCTCACAGCGGACTTAGGGTTGGCTGGAATCATAGAAGGGAAGCTCGGAGGCGGAGGTTCGACTAGATATAGAGCCGGCGCGGTGAGGTTCCGAGGGTGGCGACGGTGTTCCGGCGATTGGAGTGCAGGAAGGTGAAGGAAATTGGTCAGGGAGCTTTGGCGTGGAGATGTGGTGCTGATGGTGCCCTTGGCGAAGGAGAAGGGGTGGAACTTCGGTTCGACTAGAATTAGAACGGCGTCAGAAAGTGAGATCGCAGGCGTGATGTTCTCGGCTGCGCGTGCGTGGGAGGAGGAAGAAGAGTGGATCAGGATGGGGCAATGAGATGCGACGGTGCCAGTGGAGCACGAAATTGGAGAGGAGAAGCGGCAGAGACGGCTGACGGCGGTGGACAGAGGAGCTCCGGCGAAGTAGTCGAGTGGAGAAGAGAACAGGAATGCGGGTGCCCGCGAGGGGATAGAAGAAAGGATAAGTTTACTGGGTGCGTTCCCAAGCTAAAAAGAGGTGTGCGGGTGGGCAGCAAGCAGCTGCTGGTGGTCGACGGCGCGCGTGCCGGCTCAGGCAGGCAGCGCCGCGACGCATCTGCGCGAGGAGGAGCCAGCGGGGTCGGTTAAGCGGCGGGCGGGCGAGCTGGGGCCAGGTGGCGCAGGAGGAGCGGCGAAGGGGCAGCTAGTGGCTGGGGAAAACGCCCGCGATGGGCGGTGGGCGGCGCTGCAGAGAAACAGAGAGGGCGAAGCAGGAGGAAGAAGATGAGGATCTGTTCGTAAATTTTGCAAAAGTTCAAGGAGCTCACTGAAAAATAAAATTTTCTTCCAAATTATAGCGCTAATGAAAATATGCCCAACATCAAAAGTGTAGAGCTTAAGAAGATCTACCACTTTGCTTTAGGGTCTAACTTAAAAAGAGTTAGGGTTTTGAAACTACTTTTAAAAATCAACAACTCATTCAATTTCAAATAAATCCAAAATAAGTTTTACCCTTTCAATGAAGCCTTGGAGTATTTACACTTCTTACAGTGGTTAAAGAGTGAAAACTCATATTTGCAAATTAACCCTTCATATTTTTGAAATTACCTCCCATTTATACACAATTTAAAAAAGAACCCTAATTTTTCCCAATATTACAAAAATACCCTTTAACATGTTTTTAAGTTCTTAAAGGCATTCATCGAAACAAACACAAACTTCACACTAACAAGCTCAACTTCATACTAAAAATTAGCATGCCTAGCTCCTAAGTACCTGAAATGTCACAACCGGCATCCAGCTTAGGCAACAGGCCGATGACAGATATCTTTCTTACAAATTCCCCTCCAACATCCCTCAATGGAAAAACCACTGGTTTTACATCGGGAACCATGTCCCCCAACTCCCTGAAACGACGGGTAAACCCCCGGTCCTGCGGCCGGAGTGAAATATCGAGCTCGCCAAGGTTGACATGGACCAAGTCAATGAATTGCTAGCGCTCATAGCAGCCTATAAGGAGATAGGGGTGACCGGCGCGTCAGTAATGTTTTCATTCTTCAAATGCCGAATCCAACCAATCCAGCACGCCATACGCTAGGCTTCGAGTACATCGGTGCTTGAGACCTATCTCGGATGTGCACAGAGGAGTTGACCGATGATGCCACGCTCATCCGAGTCAAGCTGTTGAATGTCAACACGTTGCCCTACGTCCCAGAGCTGTTCTCAGCACAAAATCCTCCAGAACCGGTAAAGTTTCGACTACTTGAAGGAATTTCTGTTGTTCTGGAACTTCCACTGACTGAAAATCCTCTGCAGGGACACACGGCATTGTACCGGAGTTATCTTCCACAAGCCGACATCCCCCAGCCATACCACCTTCTTCCCAGCGCCGCAGCTGAAGCAAAAAAGGCTCAATCTTCTGACGATTAGCCTAGCGGTGAGACGACTGAAAGGGAAAACCCCCTAGCAGAGAAAACAACTGATGGAAAGGCGAACAAGAACAACTCCCCCGGATCATCCGTGGAGTTGGTGGAAGCCTTGCCATCAGTCCCTCGGGGTCGTCGGGTGGTGCGCAAGCGTAAAGCCAACATAGTCGAACCCACCAGGTATGGGGGCCACCGTCTTGTAGAATTATCAAGTCTTGTGTGTTGGATGCTAACTTTGTCTGTGGTGCAGTCCTTCTTCTTCTCCTGCCGACCCCAAGCATCAAAAGATGATCGGGACCGCGTTTGCTGGGATGATGTTCCAGTAGGAGGCTCTGCAGAGACTGCTGGGACGGACCCGTTGTTATCACCATAATCTGGATGGGCCGAAAGTGGGCCATGGAGCAAGATGGGCTTGGAAGATAACTATAATAGGCTTGCGAATTGGACCTTGTATGGATGGTTGGGGCCAGAAAGGCCGTGTAAATATAGATATAGGCAGTTAAGAGTCATGTCATGTTTGGTTAGGGTTGGTTAACAAAGACAAGTCTACGGACTATAAATATGTACCATGAATAAACAAGAGAGGAAGCATTCATCAACAACTCTCGGCGCATCGCCTCCCCTGTTCTAGGGTTTTCTCGGGTATGTGCCATGTGGCCCCGACCACGTTCTGCGTGATCGGGGCAGCATCACCCTTACTCATTCATTTTATGTGTTACTCGTTCTGAAGCCTTGTAGATGGCGAGTAGCGCTGGTTATCTTAACATGCATAGAGTAACATTATTTTCTTCCTATTCCGATCATGCTTTGTCTGTTGCTCATGAGTGTTTGGTGGTCATCACGTCCGATCCTGAACGCGATGGTCATGTCTTGCTTTATCCTTATCAGTAGATCCAATCTGTTACGACTAGTTTCTATTTATTAGAGATTTAGCTCAATATGTGCATGATTAGGCCTTGCAAACGAGTTGAAGGTTCCGGCAGTTTGATTAGTATCAAATCGTGGCTCGAAAAGAGATTGCTTCAGGAATCGGCTCTTCGGCTGGTTTTTGGATCTCTGGTTAGGTTGATTGTTCCGATACTTTTGGGTATTTGTTAGGCTCAATCACGCGTAGGACGTTCCGATTGTGCAGTGAGGGCTTAGTTATTGTGGGTTGGATTAGATTGATATTTATGAAGCAAGATTTATTTTGTTGTCAAGTATATATATATATATTGCCTATTCCAAAGATCCGATCCGGTATTGATGCAATCGGCTCTTCATAGCCGATACCGGGGAGGAATGACGAGCCGATCACGGCTCGGACTAACGTTTACACGTGTCTGTGTGTGGCAGAACCAACCTGAATTATACCGGCTCAAGTACGTGAGTCCACTCCTGAGGGCTCCAACATGCTTCAAACGGTATAATCCCTTGGCCTGTCAGGTAGCGTCCCGATAAACCACCGATACACAGGATCAAATAAGGTTACCTCACACGAAGGTGAGTCCAGAGATACAGTCACCATCATACTTTACATCACAAGTAAATACATTACAAGAGTTTCTAAAAGTAGTGCGAAGTTTCAAATCTAGAGAAAACATTACAAATTGTTTTGGCAGTGAAAAAACATATGCGATGATTTACAACACGTCGTCAAGACGGATGTCGTGCTAAGCCCGGGCACGACATCACTCGGTATCATCAGTGCTGGCCGGGGACGGATCCCATTCCATGGACCAACCATCTGGAAGATCACAGGGCCAAGACAGGGGAAGAGTAGGATCTTCAAAGGCTTTACCTGAAAAACATAAAACTAGCAAGGCTGAGTATACTAATACTCAGCAAGGCTTACCGTTTCAAGGTATACTTAGCCATGTAACTAGACTTATGAAGGCTTATAAGGGTTCTGGGTTTAGTTTCAGCTGAAAAGCAACAAAAGTAGATCCTTAATTTCAACTTTTAGCTTTCAGGTTCTAGTTGATTATCCATTCTAGATAAGCACCTATATCTACTCAAGCAAGGTAGAGCTCTTTACATCAACCATCAGCATTACTCATCATATAGTTGCTCTTGTTACTCTGTGTGATAAAGGGATCAAGCAGTCTCAATCTTCGTGAGAAGCGGACGATTCTAAATCGAATTTAACCTTGCAAGGTAAACCTAACTCACACGCTTGGAACACCAAAGGGTCGTTCCGAAGCAACCGTTTGCCTTTCATTCTGACTCGTGGATCAGATCCATCACAAGCGACTGCAGGACCATACGCACTTCCAAAGTGCAGGACATACGTCTGTAGCGCGACTACAAAACCCATATTCCTGGTTGCCCTTGCAACACGTATTCCCACACGTCGAATCAAGTAACCAAAAGAACCAAATACATGTGGTGGGAGGTATGTCCACTCCTCGGGCCGATTGGTTACTAGGCTTACCGCTTACCATATTTCGCAGCATGTGGTTAGTACTTTCAAACGCTTAACCCCGATCGGCACACACCGCGACCTTATCCAATTTATCAACACAGACGGGGTATCATTCCTTTCCATGATACTGCACATAACCCCGTCCGTCATCCTTATAGTGATTACAAGAATGTAAATATTACAATTCCTATATCGCGCGAGTGACAGGAAATCACCCGACTTCTACCGGTCCTATTAGCATAGTAGCTAGTCGGACTCAAGTTCTAGTGTTCAGTACATCGGTTCCTGGAATTATGCAACTAGGGTTTCAAGCAATTCCTAAGAACTTAATGCATAGAATACGTCAATATCTTCCGAATTTTGGTTCGGGGCTTCAGTTAATCCCTTGGTGATGTTCACTTGGTCTTCAGGAACATCCTCTGCAGACTTCTGGGAGATCTCGTAGGTACCGTTTGCAGAAGTAGTCGTATCTACATGCAATGCAACATTACATTCAAGTGTGCACACAAAACTATTTTACTTCATAACAAAGTTGCAATTCAACACTCATTTAATATATTACTTACAAAACAACCAAAAAGATCTGAAACTACACTTAGATAGAACTTTAGGAGGACAACTAATTAAGATGGACTATTTGCTGAAGACTACAGCAGTGTTGATTGGAAACAACAGGGGTTCAGTCAATAGATTTGATAAAGAAGGGAGTTCTCTATACAGTTTTAGGAGATCTGCTGATTTCTGTTTAGAAGAGAAATCGGCATGAGTAATTTCTGTATATAAGCAGAAGAGATTAACCAATTTGGTTTCACCTAAGGTTAAAATGGCTGATAGAGGTAGGAATATTAAAGGTACAGTGCTTCAAGGACAGAAAAAGGAAGGATTTTGCCGATTGGATTATCATCATGTTTTTGCCTAACTGATGGTTGGTGTATCGGCTTGCCTTATTTGACGAGGGTGCATCAGGTTTAGCCGATTGATGTGCTTAGGTCGTGTCTAACAAAGGCGTGTCTACTGTGTTAGTTTACTGATCTAGGGTTGTGTACTTTGGCCTGTGTAGCTGATTGATAGGTGCATCGGTTTCCTAGTTGATTGATGAAAGCATCGATTAGTTTAGCAGAGGGATGATTCCTAAAGCAGTTGTGTCTTAATTGAGATGTGCTTAAGTGTTATCCTCGGTAACTAGGTGTGGTTGTATTGATTCGATTACGTCAGCACAACTATTGAGTGATGTACAGCCGATTGGAGTGTGGTTGAGGGTATGTGACCGATAGATATATAGCCGATTTCCTAACTGATAAATCGACTGATAGAAGTGTGGAGATAAAGATGGGAAAACTAAGGATTGATCGACCATGTTCGATTGATATAGAAGACAACTAGAATCGGCTTGGATCAGCCGATAGCAGAAACCCTAAGATCGTGTGTGCATCTCCGATGCATCGACTATGTGTAGCCGATGTAGGATGGAATAAAGGAATTATATCGGCAGTAGCCGACATAAGCAAGATAACAACCGTATCAGCTAACCAGCCGATGGTAGAAGCATATCAAAAGAAATGTATCGGCTGACAGCTGTTACACAGAAACATCATAGATTCAAGGAAACGGATGTTTAACGGCTGAGCTGGTAGCCGTTGCTGAAGCATAGCTGCAGAGATGTATAGGCTAAGCAGCAAATACACACAAACTAACAAGGATCCCTATACGAAAAGGACCTTAAGGAAACGGCATTCAAAACAAGGACAAAGTCTTGATGGCAGGGATATGAGCACTCGTGTGATAGGATTAACTAAATATCACACATCTCCACTTGAGACATACATCCTATGATTTACCTTTCAGCTACAACACATGCATATCACATAAGGTACGAACAAAGCATTCATTTCCTAATATTTAACCTAGACCACACATCAAAGACTTTCAACTCAAAATCACAACATACAACTTGTAGACTTGACCTAAAGGTTCAAACAAAACTGATTTTGCATTTTTATGAACTTCTTACAAAAATCTATGAAATGTAGAAGTTCACTGATTTGAAATAAAGAAGGCCCTAGAGATTTTACAGAAAACACCCTAGAACTTTCTAAATCGAAGTAATTAAGTCCCTGGTCAGGGAAAATAGAGAACAGGAAGATAACGATGATATTCCGGCAAAGGGGTCGCCGGTATTAGGAAGATTTAGTGAATCAGGGCAAACCTTGGGGTAGCCTTGGTTGTAGAGAAGAATAGGCGGAAAGTGAATTGCCGCGGTGAATAGGATCGGCGATGAGAAGTACTCGACGGTGACGAGATTCCGTGGGTGACGAAGAAGTTTGTCGGGAATTGCAGTGGGTGAAGAATGACCGAAGAGGTATTCCTCACGGTGATCCGTGGCGACGATAGTCGGCTTTGCCACGGTAACGATGTTCTGGCGAAGGGATCCGAAGAGACTCGATGGGAGGGTCCAGGAGTTTCTTTGAGGTGCTGTGGTCTTGCTCGGCGATCGACGAGGGAAAGGAGTTGCTCGATGTCGTGGACCATGGAGTAAGACGATGGAGCTGGATGGGTTCGCTATACCGACTTCTTCGCGAACCCCAGGGTTTTCCTGCTCATGGACTAAGCCTCCACTGCTCACGCGCGTGTGCCGCTGAGACACGGCCGGCACACCCGCGTAGCTTCCTGCAGGACCGCCGCTCCTGATCGCATCTCCGGTGCGCCGCTTCTGTTCTGCTCCCACACCAACGGCCCCCAACCTGCATGCGCGTGGTCGATTGCCTTGCTTACGCACGCGCCTGCGGAAACGAATCGAGCCGGCCGTCAGTCCTGCGTCATGACACATTCATCCCCCTCTGTCTCCGCACAAACCGAAGCCCGCTCGCACCGGGGCCATCTCTATATCCTCCACGAGCAACTCGTAGTGCCGCCTGACCTCGTCCGCTGCCTTCACTTTGACGGCTTCCGACGTCCTCCACACGCGGTCCTGCTGCTCCCGTACGGATCCGCCTGCAGCCGCCGCACTGCAGCTCCTCCCGCACCGCGCGTGACTTCCCTGCACACCGTCGTCCTGCACGCCGCGCAACTACTCCTCCTCTTCCTGCTGCTGGACACGCGCTCGCCCCGGCCTTGCCGCGCCTCAACTCCATCCGTGCACATCCGAACCGCGTGCGTTCTCGGCCAGCGTCACGTCTTGTTTACACAGCCTGTGTGCCGCAGCCGCAGCTCCACTAGCACGCGCGCACCAGCACCGCAAGTCTCAAGTCTGCTGCAGTGCCGCCACGCCGGTCCTCTTCTGCTCGCGCGCTGCCACGCCGCGAGCTTCGCTCCAGCGCCGCCTGGCTCGCGTGTCGCTCACGCGTCTGCTCCACGCCTCCCGCATGCCCGCGCAGCGCTCGCACCAGCCGCTGCAAGCTCCTGTGCCCGCGCGCCTAAGCGCCCCGCCGAGCCGCCGCTACCGCTCGCGCCGCACTAGCCCGCCTGCGGCGCTCCGTCCCTGGGCCCTCCGCGCACACGCCTGCCCAGCGCCCGCGCCTGCTTGCGCCGCAGCCGCCCGCCTGAGCCGCTGCCGCCAGCCGTCCGCCGAGCCACGCGCTCCGCTCGCCTGCTCCTGTCCAGCTCCCGCGCTCGCCTGGCCCCGAGCACCCGCCAGCTCCACGCCCACCTGTGCCGCGCCTGCTGCGGCCCACGCGCCCGAGCCGCACGCTCCGCTCGCCCGCACTGCTCCGTGCCGCGCCCGCCTAGCACCAGCGCCACGCGCCCACTCACGCTCGCCCGGCGCCTGCTCCGTGCCGCTCCCGCCTAGCACCAGCGCCGGGCCCACACGCCGCCAGCCGAGCCGCTAGCGCCCGCTCCTCCCGCGGCCGGCCCAGCTGCGTGCGCCAGCGCCTGCCTCCGCGCTGCGCCTGCGTCCGCACAGCTCCCGCAGCCCGAGCCCCAGCGCCCGCACGCACGCGCCAGAGCCGCCGCTCTGCCGCCGCCCTGCTAACGCCCGCCTGCCGCGTGCCTGGAGCTGAGCAGAGGGAGAGAGGAAGGAAAGAAGATTTGGATGGAGCCGTCGGTGGGAGAAAAAGATAGAGACGCCTGGGAGAAAAGAAACAGAGGAGAAGGAGAAGGAGGAATGGATTTCCCCAAGGACTTATGCGTAATTTTAGAAAATTGCAGGGGTCTTTCTGTAAAGCATAAATTTCACATCAATCTAAAACCCTAATGAAGAAATGCCCAAAATGAAAGTTGGAGAGTTTTTCAAACTCTACAACATTGCTTTAGGACTCAAGTTCAAAAACTCAAAACTTATACCTTTACACGGGAAATTTTGAACAAAAGTTGGATTTGAATTACTTTTGTCCTAAAGAGTGTAACTTTATAAAATTCAGGACCTAAATGCAAGCATTTAGGACACGTCATGATGACGGGATAGACTCGTCATAATGATTGGATAGACATGTCATAATGACCTGCACCTTTTACACTTTAGTCCTGAGTAATTTTGAAAGTTACTTTTATAAATCAAATACTTGCACAAAAGGACTTATACTTTTATAAAATTACATAAACACCCTAATTTTTACCACTTTACCCAAAATTTTTATACAATTCAACACATGCATTTCTAATGCAATTTTTGGATAAAGATATACTTTTAAAAGACATAAAATAAGAAAAACATATTTGCAAAACTACCCTTCATTTAATTTGGAGTTACCTCCTATCCAATTACATTTTGCAAAAAAAACAACCCTAGGTTTTTCTGTAATTACAAAAATACCCTTTTTACTTGCACCATTAAATTTTCAAAAGCTTCACACAAACATACATGAGCTTTATACTAACAAACACATATTTCACACTAACAAATAATATGCCTAGCTTACAAGTAATTGAACTGTCACACTGTGCATACAGGAATTTAATACATCACACCTCCCTGATCAGGTACAGGATCAGGTAGCATGCCTAGCGACTCCAGACCAGGGTGTGCGCCGGATTATTGGGCCGTTGACTGAGGGACCGGGGCCCACCAGCAGTCCTGGAAGCCTCCCGGCTCCTCGTGTTGCCTGTCACTGCTCGTCGGCGGGTTTTGACCGACAACAGTGCCGTGCAGCCCCGGTCACATCTTGCGTGATCGGGGCAGCGTTGTCCTTACTTGTTTACATTTGTGTTGCTCATTCTGAAGCATTATTGATGGCGAGTAGCGCTAGTTATCTCAACGCGTGTAGAACAACGATTAGTCTTTTCTTGGTTTTAATTATGTTTTGTTCGTTATCTATAAGCGTTTAGCTGTTATCGGACCCAAGTTTGGGTACGAGGGCAGCATCTTGCTCTGTTCTTATTTAGTAGATCCAATCTATCATGGTTAGTCTTTGATCATCAGAGATTTAGTTTAATATCTGTGTAATTAGGCCCTACAAACGAGCTGAAAGTTCCGGCAGTATGATTGGTATCTTGTAATAGCTTAGAGAGGGATTGTTCCGGGAATCGGCTTTCGGGTTGGTTGTTAGGCCTCTGTTTAGGTTGTTGCATTGCTATCCTTTTGTATCTGTTAGGCTCGATTAAGTGTAGGATGTTCCGATTACAAAGTGAGAGCTTTAATCGTCGTAGATTGGATTAGCTTAATGTTTATAGAGTGAAGTTTGTACTGTTATCGGATATATTTGCCTTATTCATAAATCCGATCCGGTAATTGAACACAATCGGCTCTTTACAGCCGATACCGGGAAGCATTCGATGAGCCGATTACGGCTCGGACTAACGTTTACATGTGTCTGTGCATACAGGAAACTAACACATAACACCTTCCTGATCAGGTACAGGGTCAGGTGGCACGCCTAGCGACTCCAAGCCAGGGCGTGTGCCGGATCTCGGGCCGTTGACCGAGGGACCGGGGCCCACTAGCAGTCCTGGGAGCCTCCTGGCTCCTCGTGTTGCCTGTCGCTGCTCGCCGGCGGGTTTTGATCGGCAACAGGTATAAAGTGGGCCACCTTGGTGAATCGGTCCACAATGACCCATATGGAATCATAACCATCTCGGGTGCGTGGCAACCCCACAATGAAATCCATACCAATTTCTTCCCATTTCCATTCTAGCACCTTCAATGGTTATAACAAGCCGGCTGGTTTCTAATGTTCTACCTTGACCCTCTGACATACATCACAAAGTGCCACATGAGCTGCAACATCACGCTTCATACCATACCACCAATATCTCTCTTTCAAATCTTGGTACATCTTGGTACTGCCAAGATGGATAGAATAAGCCGAGTCATGAGCTTCCCGCATAATTTTCTCTCGAAGGTGGTCCACATCGGGCATGCATATCCTCTTTCTGAACCATACTGTTCCCTATTTATCTTTGATGAAGTCAGGTGCCTTGCCTGCTTCAATCATCTCCCTTATCTCCTGTATCTTAGGATCCTCACCCTTCCGTATCTCTTGTTCAAGGGTCGGCTCTACCTCTATAGTGATTCCTTCCATGTGAGCGATGAACCCCAGATTAAGCCGTTCAAACTCTTCGCACAACTCCCATGGCATCTAGCTAACCATGATCGCATTCACATGACTCTTGCGACTCAAGGCATCAGCAACCACATTTGCTTTCCCTGGATGATAGTGTATCTCCAGATCATAATCCTTGATGAGCTCTAACCATCTTCGCTGTTGTAACACCCTAATGTAATTTTCCCAAATTTTAAGGAATTTATTTGGGCTTAAATAAAATTTCCAGGGTTTTCTCTAATTTATCTTGCATTTAAAGTAATCTTATAACGCAAGTAATTAAAATTTATGATAGGATCAACTTGTTTGTGCGTTCATGCTGGAGCATTGGTTTTATTTGTGTGGAGTGTATAGAGTTTGAATTCAAATTTACTTGAATTCAACTAGATTTGTTTGAATGGTTAGAGTATAGAAAAAGAAAAGGAAAGGAGAAGGAATAAAAGAAGGCAGCCCAAACCTCCTCATTGGCCCGACCTAGCTCTCCCTCCCTCCCTCCCCTCTTCTCTCCCCGTGGGCCGCGCCCCGGCCCAGTTCTCCCCAGCCCCGCGCCTCTCTCTTCTCTCTCTTTCCCTCCGCAGCCCAGCCCGAGCCAGCTCTCCCCCTTCCTCTCTTTGGCAGTGCGGTCCCACCGATCAGCGCCCTTCTTCCCCCTCTCCTCCTTCTTCCCCGGCGCGCAACGTCCCGCGAGATCTCCGGCGACCTTCTTCCCCAAGGCCCGCACGCCAATGGGACCCCGCCGCCCTACAAAAGGGGTTTCCCCCGTCCCTTGGAACCCTAACCCTAAGCTTCGCAGGACCCGAGGCACCCTAGCGCTACCCCCGCTCTGCTCCGCCGCGTTCCCCCTCTCTGAGCCACCGTGGGCACGCCGTTTTACCGCACCCAGGCCCGCTCGAGCCATCGCATCAGCTTCGCCTCACCACCCAGGAACTCCAGCGCCCTTCACCCTCGACTCCAGTCTGCTATTGTGCCCGAATTTCTCCCGAAGGTCGTCGCAGGTGAGCACGGCCGCGCGCCGCAATTGCTTGCCGCCGGAGGACCGCGGGCCCCCTTAACACTTTGGTCGCCTCCGCAGGAGCTTCCCGGATCGATCCCCGCAATCCAGAGGGCCCGGCCACCTCGGCATTACCCTCCTCCGCGAGAGCCCGATCTCCTCCGCCGCAGGACCTCGTCGCCGGCCATCCTCCGCTGTAGCACCGGCCACCACAAGCCCCTGGTGAGCACCACACTCCCTCCCCACAGCTTATGCACTAGATGTCGAAGCCCAGGACCCTTCCTAGCCCCTGGAACGCCGCTCGCCGGCGATGTCCGCCACCCCGAGCCGCCCTCGCCGTCGATACGCCCTAACCGAGCCCAAGTCCACCCCCGCGTGTGCCCAGCTGGGTTCCCCGTATCGTGCTGAGTCTCCTGGGCTTGATCTCGTCGTGAATTGTCCCCGGGAACGCGTAATCGTGTGTCTAAGGCGAGCCGCCGCCGCGGGAAGGGAGCTCCGGTGACCTCCTCCGCCGCCCGTGCGCCCAGTAGTCCCGAGCCGTAGGATCCAAGGCGAACGGACAGGATTAGACCGAGACTGAGGTAGATCTGAGCCGTGCGATCGAGATCCGGTGGTTCGGGTCAAGCGATACCGGTTCGGTGTGAGATGGAGTCAGAGCCGTCCGATTCAAGATCTGCGATGTGGATTAGATTCGTTTAAGTATAGGTCCGGACCGTTCGATTTAGATCGGATGGCCATGGTGAGCGCGTACCCCTTCGCGTAATAGATCTAATCCGCGCTGTTAGATCCGGATCCAAGGGCCCAGAACAGAAGATACCGGTTCAGCCAGTTGGTTTTGCTAAAAAGTCCCTGCCCTTTCGGGAATCAACCCGCGGTCCACCCTTAGTTCAAAAGAAATTTTAGTCAAGTCCTGTTTTACCCGTTTAGACCCCTGAGCTTTCCAGTTTTTGAACCCGCCGTCCAAGCCCCTGGTTTTCGCGTGCTAGCCCCTGTGTCTACCCTTTATTTACATTTAGGTCCCTGGTTTTTGTCCAGAACCCCCTGTAGTCCAGTTTTTCTCGCAAATAGGTCCCTGGATCTTGTTTCAAGCGTAGATTTCGCGTCTTAGCTCCGTTTTAGGTGTTCTTTATGTCCACGCGATCGTTGTAACGCGTAGAATAGTTCTAGGCTAGTTTTGTGTGCTGTTCTATGGTATTGGTGTACTGTTTTCTTATAGTTTGCTATTGTTTGTGCATGTGTGTATGTGTGGACTATGCTTGATGATCGTGAGTAGACGCGGAGCCTTTGGACGAGTACCAGGAACAGCCATCTTCCGAGCAGTTCGAGCAGCAGCCGGGAGAGTACGAGGAAGGCAAGTATAACATCAACATCCTATCACTTTTTAATACGATTTCATACTGCATTTTAATACTGTATGCCTATAAGGACTTTCCTAGCCACTTTATATCCTATATATATATCCTTTGGGTTGCATTATGGTTAGTTGTGCTAGGTTGCTGCGCTATAACAAACTTGGTCCTTTTTAATTAAATTTGGTTAATGGTCTTGTGCAACTTAATCCTAAGCGTGGCCCTCTGTGCTGTGTGCTTGAGTGGCTCACATCTCCGTAAAAGATGTTTTGTTAGAAACTTGGTTTAGGGGGCCAGCACGGTGCTTAGTGCTTGGTTGGCCACTCTCCATAAGGACCGGTTCATAGAGCGACAACCTGGGACAACCGCGCAACCACAAGACTGGAATACACGGTCTTGACTTACTAATTAGGCCGTGTTGGTTCGGGAGTAACTTACCTGCGTGGGCAAGAGGGGTGGTAAGCTTCAATGGTCCCTGCTCCTCCGGCTTGGTCTGTGCTGTGTGTCTTGTACCCCCGGAGGTGGGCCCCATCGTTGCTGATCCAGAATCCTTAGCGGTTACACCCTACCAACGTGATCCTTTGTAACGGTCTCGTAGTGTGCTTGCTAGCCATCTCACCTAAGGAAGTGTGATGAACAACTAGCGTAGCTCACGACTTGTGGGTAAAGTTGTGCAACTTCTCAAGAGTGTAAAACTGATATATCAGCTGTGCTCACAGTTATGAGCGGCCTAGATCCTCCTTTTGATTAGTGGGGTTATCAACCTTTGATTAGGGAGATTTCCCGGGTGGTTTTGGTTTGGTTGGTTTCTCAGTAGTTCTTAACTAATATTGATTAATTTCTTATGCAATATGGGTTTATGGTAATTCATCCACTTATAGTAAATAGTTTTAATAAAAATTTGCCAAGATTAAAAGCTACTGCAGTTGAGTCAGCTAACCCTAGAGCCTCATACTCGTGTTATACTTGTTGAGTACAAGTTGTGTACTCACACTTGCCTCTTCCTCTCTTCTATTCTCTTTGGGATAACTTCGACTGCTGCTCAGTACCAGACGACGTGGAGGACTACATCAGCGGACTCGACGATTTCTAGGCGTTGTCTCCCAGTTGACGTCCTTGTGGCGCCCTGCTCTTCATGTACTTATTTTACGCTTCCGCATTCCTTGAACTGATTCTTGATTCAGTTGTAATAAAGACATCCTTTTATAATTTATACGCTTTCATTCGTGACATGTGTTGTGATATCTTGATAATCTGTTGTATATATGCGTGACTTGATCCTGGCGCATATATGATTGCTCGATTTATGTTCTTATAAATCGGGTGTGACAGATTGGTATCAGAGCCGTGTCGACTGTAGGACGAAGCCTAGATAGAACTGGTCGAGTTTAGGACTTCTTTTCGCTTGCTCTGCTTCCGCAAAACCCAAACATTCATTTCTGCTTCTATTCCTTGAGTTCTAAACCTCGAGTTTGCTAATCCTCCCCTCATTTTTCGAGGGTTAGTTTGATATATTCCGTAGACGTTGGCCTGCATTCACTTAACCCTCTAAGTTTAGGCTATCCTAATAAAAATACGCTAGAACGAGTGTGTTAGTCGAGTCGTGTGATAAACTCGACTAAGTTGTGAATATTGAATGTTTGTTATTGTGCCAATGTTTGATTTGGATTTTTGGTTGATTGCATAGTTAGAAGCAAGACTTGTTCATGCAAAACGACCTTAATACGAACCTGAAAGAAATAATCAAAAGCTGAGTTAGAACGTTGAGGGTAAAACCGTACATTCCTTTCTCCCTATTTTATCCTGTCAGAGTTTTCCTTCCCGAAGTTATACCATATCTATCTCTTATAAATTTAGCTGTGCTGCAAATAGATGGTGAACACCAGGAGCACCGGCACCGGTTCTGGCCAGCAGGGGCAGAACCACCAGAGCACTGACCAGCCGCTGCCGATGCCTCCACCCCTGACTCCGAAGCAGTTCTTCCAGCTCCAGATGCAGATGATGGCCACCCTGAACAACACCGTTCAGACGCTGCAGCAGATCCATGCTCAGCCGCCACCTCCTCCACCGCAGCAGCCGCGCGACTGGCGCGCGGATTTCCTGAGGGGTCACCCGCCGACGTTCTCTCATGCGGCTGATCCACTTCAGGCTGACGACTGGCTACGTCAGGTGGAGCGCCAGTTGGACGTCGCTCAATGCGACGACAGGAAGCGAGTCCTGTACGCAGCAGGGCAGCTGCGAGGCTCAGCCCTCGACTGGTGGGAGTCCTACCCAGCTCGGGACCGCGACACTCTCACTTGGGTCCAGTTCCGGGAGCGTTTCAGGCATCACCACATCCCTGCTGGTGTGATGAAGATGAAGCACAAGGAGTTCCTTGCGCTTAAGCAGGTAAAACCCGAGTAAAATCTTTCCGCAATTTCTTTTTGAGCTCAAACCCACCCTTGCTACAAGAAATGCTGAGTAAATTCCCATCTTCTTTCCGGTGATTATCATTTCAGGGAGCTATGACGGTGACTGAGTACCGTGACCGCTTCCTCCAGCTCGCTCGCTACGCCCCCGCTGAGGTTGCCCATGATGTCGATAAGCAGGAGCGCTTCAGGGAGGGACTGGATGACCACCTGGAGTATGCGCTCATGAACCACCGCTTCGACAACTTCAACCAGCTAGTTGATGCTGCCCTCAATACCGAGCGCAAGCGCCGGGAGATTGAGGATAAGAAGAGGAAGATGGCTCCTGTTGCGTCGGGTAGCAACACTCGGCCTCGATACCAGTACCCGCAGCAGCAGCAGCAGCACCAGAGGCAGGTCCAGTAGTACCAGCAGCGTCAGCAGCAGTACCCGCCTCGTCCTCAGCAGCAGCAGCAGGCGGGACCGGGCCAGAGGCTTCCAGCGCCTCCGGCACGCTCTACTCCACTGGCCCCACCAGCTCCGCGGCAGGGAGTGCCTACCCCTCCTGCCGGGCAGCAGGCTCCAGCATTCCCACGGGCGTGCTATCACTGCGGCGAGCCGGGGCACTACGCCAACGTCTGTCCCCGGAAGGCACAGGCAGGATAGCAGGGGCGTGCAGCACCGCCCAAGGCCCCAGCTCAGGGCAGGGTGAACCACGTGATGGCTGAGTCAGCGGCCGAGGCTCCCAACGTGGTGATTGGTATGTTCATGGTCAATACCCACCCTGCTACAGTGCTTTTTGACACAGGTGCTACGCATTCTTTCATCACTCAGTCTTTTGTTGAGCATCATGGTATTCATACTAGCACATTAAAGAGGGGCATGTTAGTAACTTCACCGGGAGGGCAGTTGAGGTCTCATGTCATCTGTCCCAGAGTCAGTGTTGTCATAAGGGGGGTAGAGTTCAGAGCTAATCTGATGGTGCTAGACACCAAGGGCATTGATGTGATCCTCGGGATGGAGACTCTTGCTAAGTGGGGAATCCGGATAGATTGTGCTCAGAGGATAGTTCTTCTGTCAGCACCGGATGGTCAGGAGGTTACTGTTGGTGCCGCAGAGCCTTCTGGATTTCTTCATCAGATGGAGGCTAGACCCACGGATGGTATTCGCATGGTGTCAGAATTCCCGGATGTTTTTCCGGATGATTTGCCAGGTATGCCGCCTGATCGCGACATTGAGTTTTCTGCCACGAAATATGGTAAGCGGTAAGCCTAGTCGCCAATCGGCCCGAGGAGTGGACATACCTCCCACCACTCGTCTTGCTTCTTCAGGTTACTTAGTTCGACGTGTAGGCATACGTGTTGCTCGGCAACCAGGAGTACGGGTTTTGTAGTCGCGCTACAGATGTATGTCCTGCACTTTGGAAGTGCGTATGACCTGCAGTCGCTTGTGGTGGATCTGATCCACGAGTCGGAATGAAAGGTAAACGGTTGCTTCGGAACGACCCTGTGGTGTTCCAAGCGTGTGAGTTAGGTTTACCTTGCAAGGTTGAATTTCGATTCAGGAATCGTCCGCCTCTCACGATGAAATGAGACTGCTTATCCCCTTTTCCACATAGAGTAACAAGAGCAATATTATGGTTATCAAAGATGATGCTTGACAAAAGATTATACCATGCTTGCTTAGATATAGGTGCTTACTTAGAATGGATAATTAACTAGAATCTGAAAGCTAAAACTTGAAATTAAGGATCTACTCTTTGTTGCTTTTCAGCTGAAACTAAACCCAGAACAATTATAAGCTTTCATAAGTCTAGTTATGGGCTAAGTATACCCAACTCCGGGTAAGCCTTGCTGAGTATTAGTATACTCAGCCTTGCTAGTTGTATGTTTTTCAGGTGACATCTATGAAGACCCTACTCTTCCCTGCCTTGGCCCTGTGCTCTTCCAGAAGGTTGGTCCGTGGAATGGAATCCGTCCTCGGCCAACATTGGTGATACCGAGTGATGTCGTGCCTGGGCTTAGCATGACATCCGTCTTGTCGACGTGCTATAGATCATCGCGTATGTTTTCCGCTGCTAAAGGTCTTAGCTTAAATAGTTTGTATTGTTTTCTCTAAGTTTGAAACTTTGTACTACTTTTATAAACTCTTGTAATGTAATCCCCTGTTATGTAAATTGTGATGGTGATTGTATCTCTGGACTCACCTTCGTGTCAGGTAACCTTATTTGATCCTGTGTATCGGTGGTTTATCGGGACGTTACCCGACAGGCCAAGGGATTATACCGTTTGAAGTACGTCGGAGCCCTCTAGAATGGACTCGCGTACTTGAGCCGGTATAATTCAGGTTGGTTCTGCCACAGCTGGTATCAGAGCTATAAGGTTACCCTGGAGATACATTTTATCTTAAAAATGTTTTCAGTATAAAAGTTTGACCAACAAAGTATTTGGCAAAACTACGTTGGATTCGTTAAGGATTATGTATATTACGTAAAGCCCTAGGGTGATGTTTAAGGGAACTAGAGGTGGCTATAATATATATAAATAATCCTAACTACCAGCATTACTTTTCTGTCAAAACTTAAATTCATGCACAACCCAACTTTACTTTTTGTAACGACATCTTCGATGGTGAGGTAAGAAGGTAAGGATCCTCAGCCAACTGAGGGAGCTTGGCCTTCCCGTCGGTGATGCGAACCGAACGCTGTTTCTCAAGCAGTGGCCTACTTGAGATGCTGCCAATGTACCAACCTCGGTTGACTACATTGGGAGTATATGGTTCGGCGCAGGGTATGGCGATCGCTGTTCATACCCCCGCATTTTGCGGTACCCCCCGTGAATACGTTATTCAATAACGTATGTTAACGTTGTCTGTACGGCGGTAATTGTACAGATGCTGTTTCTATAAGTGAGCAGTAATGAATGGGGACGCTTTCATGACATGCTGGCATGAAAGGTTCATTGGATATATATATATGCATTGTGGTTTTCTGCAGGTACACTAACCACGATTCCGAAACTAGGACGGATAGGGTTTATCGACTAGTTAATAGTGAGAGACGTATTTATATTATGCCACCGAAACTGACCACGTAAGTCCGAAGATATTCGGCAGTTGTTTTTGGTTTGTGAGGACGTGTAGAACGTGCATGCATCCTGACATCTTGGATTGACTTGATTGTCTTGTTTGTTACGTTGTTGTACTGAAATATGTGCTTGTATCTGAATGCCTGTTTGACTTTGTGTTGTAGGAGTTAACGTAATATGCTAGACTAATTTAGAGTTAAAACCGTCTTTGGTGAATCAAGTGGATTGGGTTATGTTTGAACCCTATCACCAATCTTAGCTTGACAGCCAAATCAAATCCTTGATTTTGCTTTAAATCTGTTTCAGCAGAACCATTGAACTTCTCCTTTGATGGTTAAATCTTGATAACTATCATCGAACCCTTCAATCCATCATCTAGTGATCTATCTATCTTCTCCTGATGTTGTACCGTATCTTGTTGGCTATTCCAGTTGCAACATCTGAAGGTTGCATCTTCAAATTTTTGCTCAGATGATTTTGGATAAATTAAAAAGATGTATGACAATAATTACTTTTTGAATACAATCCTCCCGGCAAAAGTTATGCATCATAACACATACCATCTTGGTTAGTGCATGGTGTTGCATCATTATCGGAAATCCGTAGACTGACTAATGGGTGTGCTTTTAGTACAGCTTTAGGTTGTCTTCGGTTTCCTAAGTCTATCTTGTTGTTGTTGGCACTACAAGGTTGCTATTCTTCTTTTGTGGTGGTGTTTAATCACATGACCATGTTGCCGTGACGGAACCTAAGGCCTCATGTGTGCTGCAGCCATATGATTAAGCCATTAGGAGCGCACTGGCGACTAGGTATATGTGATGTAACTCCACTGCAAACTTTTCTTGTGCAACCTTATTAGTGTCCTAACTTTTGATCCTCGCTCAAAGATATAGAACTACCCCGGTGTTAGTTACGAGCGAACGGTTATAGGGTACGAATCACGAGCATCATCAACTCATGAGGGTATGCATCATACTTCATGCATTTCATATATGCATACATTGCAAGTATCATCATCCTTGCATCATAAGGTATGCATCATTCGGTCAGCATCATGGTAATTGCATTGTGTCTTACGCACCATCTTGATCGTGCATGGAATTCTCCATCTTCATGTTGCACCATCATTGAAATCATACATCTCAACAGTGCATCACGATCAGGGTTGGAGCATTTTGTCATTATTCCTTGATTGCATCGGTATAAATAGGCATGTTTTGCAATCAACATCATTCAAATTATTTAGGTAATAAATTCTGAGCAGGAATGTTTCATACATCACTTATCAATCTCCTGTGGTATCTTTACTTATTATCCATAAGTTTTGTGATGAATGTCGCCGACATTTATCGTCCTCATATTGTGATCTTAGCTCTATGAGGATTTGATCACCTTTTCCTCTTTTATCTTGTCAAACTCATCTATGTACAATCTCTTCAAAAGGTTATACTCATTTCGTCATGCTCTCGTCATCAATCTCAATCTTCTCTAATGTGATTGCTTTTTGCTACTTTTGATGTGTGGTTTGCTTTTCTTCCCTTAAAGAGTCTTTCGTCCGAATCTCGGGACGAGATTCTTTTTAGGGGGGGAGGCTGTGACAGTTCATGTGTCTGTAAGCTAGGCTTATAATTTGATAGTGTGAAGTGTATGCTTGTTAGTGTAAAACTTTTGTGTGTTTGAGTGAAACTTTTAAAAATTTAAAGTGTAAGTAAAAAGGGTATTTATGTAATTTTATAAAAGAACAAGCCCTTTTATGCAAAATAGGTGCTTTACAAAAGTAACTTTCCAAAATTACTAGAAGCCAAAGGGAAATAATGTAAGTAATCATGACTTACATAGCATTTTGCAAATAGGTCCAAGGTTATATAAAATTTACCTTAACAAGGACAAAATTTTATAAAATTCAAATTTAGTTCAAGTTTTAAAATAAAACTTCATACTTTGAGTTTTGGAGTTCAAACCCTAAAACAAAGTTGTAGAGCTTGAAAAGTTGTACAACTTTCATTTTGGTCACATTTTTGTTTGAGCCCTAGAACAGTGGTTAAATTTGTCTTTACCAAGAGGTCCCTATAATTTTCTTAAATTACAAACAAGTCCTCGGGAAATTCCCTTTCTCTTCCTCCTCTGGCGCTGCTCTGTTTCACTGCTCTGCAACTCACCGCTGTTCCGATTGCCACCTCCTGCTGCAAAAATTTCCACGCGTCACTGCCCCTCAGCTCCTCCTCTGGCGCCCTAATCTCTTCTCCCCCCGGCAGCACAGTCCCGTCCCTATCCTCTCCCTCTCTTTTTCCTCAGCACAAACAGGCAGCAGCTGGCGCCAGCAGGCGCCAGAGCTGGCGCTGGGCAGGAGGAGCGCGGCAGCAAGCGGCGGCCGCAGGAGCTGAGCGCGGGAGGTGCGGCGCTGGCGCTGGGCGGCAGCGCTGGGCGGCCAGGCGCGCGGACGCGCGGCGCACGGCGTGGCAGGCGGAGCGGGTCCAGGCGCGCGGCAGGCGGGCCCGGGGCGGCGGCCTGGGCGCTAGCGGCGGCAGTGCTGGCGGCTCAGGCGGGCCCAGGAGCAGGGGCGGCTCGGACGCTGCGCGCGGACGCGAAGGCAGGTGCGGGAGCTGGGCAGGAGGCGCGAGCGGCGAGGGAGCGGCCCCCAGGCGGCGTGTTGGCGTGGGAGCAGCGCGCGGCGCGCAGGAGGAAGCGCAGCGCGCAGGCGGCACGCGCTCGGCCGGCTCATGGACGTGCGTGTGGTGTGGCCCAGGCGGCCCGGCGTGCGGGGCGCAGAACGGCGCGCGTGGGCGCGCTGGCGCGTGGTGTGGCTCGGCCGGAGCAGCTGCGCCCCTGACATCCGCCCCCCCACGCCGATGTCTCCCTTGTGGCCCTTCTCCTCGCTTACTGATCACCAAAAGGAGTTCTCGATGTGCTGCTCGACCTTCCCGACCGCCGGTATGGTCTCCTCCCACTGGAACCGAGCTCCCCAAGCGCCTCCTCTGTTCAAGCTCGCCTAGAGGACCTCGTGCAACAATTAAGACAAGTTCAGGGGGTTTTCTGCAAAGTCTAGACCCATAGGAACAGTGTTGTTTGAGGACCTTTGTGTAAGAGTGTTTGTTATTTCATGTGAAGTGTTACTGCTGACTTGTATAATCCATAGAAAATAGTAGGAAATTCCAAAAATTGCAAAACCAGTTTTGTTAGAAACTAGATTTAGAGCTCCACAACTTTTATTAAGTGAGTTTGATATGAAACCACATATTTTTGAATCTATGTTAAATCTAAGATAAGAGAGCGTAATATCCATAGCTCCTACCTGTTAACTTTATTGATCCTGATTTTTGGTATGCAATCCCTATAGATGAAGTATGAATTGATATAGAATTTTCAAACCTAAGTTTGTGTTGTAATTTAAATTCTTTTGAGTGGATCAATTCAATTTGTTTTATAGTAGAATTAGCTAAGTCTATTCAGTAAAGCTTATCTAATTAGATCTTTTGATCAGAATCTTTTAAGTATACAATTGATCTGTGTTTAAACTTTCAAAACTTTATAACCTTAATTATTCAAGGTTCACATTCAATTTTGAATTTAATTTAAACTTGAAATATTTTAATTCCGGTTTTCAATTAAATCAATGCTATAATCATGAATTGAATGTAAATAATTCAGAGCTTAGGTTTCCTTTTTGTACCATGAGTTCTTGAGTGCTAACCTTTTGAATTACAGCTAATTTCTGAAATATAGCTTGTGTACCTCGTGTTTAGTCTTGTGTAAAAATTTTCAAGTCTTTTCCTGCTTTTTAGCTATGGAATTTAAATGCCTTTGTGTTGTATTGATGAAATGTTTGTTTGTAGATTTTAATCTTGCTAGGACCTTTTCTGTAAGCTATAACCCAAATCGGCACATGCCTAATCGACACCCCTCAATCGGCATATCCCGATCAACACATCCCGGCCTTTATCGATCACATACCTTTAGAATACACTTATCGACTACATACCTATCGGCTAATCTTGCCGAAAAGTAGTCGAGCTGATGTGCACGGATAGTTGTCTAAGTTAACACTTCAAGCTTTTAATCGGCACGATATAGCCGATATAGAAAACCCAAATCGGAAGACTAGTTGATGTCTTAACACTTTGGCAAGAGCCGATGCACTCACGGACTAGATCCGACAATGCCCACACTATCGGCTAAAAGCAAATGATAAATACATCGGCACAGCACAGCCAATGTCAAGTCGGCCAATCGGCTGAACGCAGCCGGTTCAGCACCTGATAATCGGCTGACAGCCGATTCACATCAGATCGGTCAGATCCGATCGACACTGCAGACAGCCTTCTGAAATAGCCGATACACACACAATCGGCAGCCGATGCCGATGCACTGTAGATTATGGCTAGCCGATGGCCACACCTATCGGCTAGGTACTCTGTCGGATTAAAGTGTGAATCGGCTATGTGTGAACCTTTGTTACACAGCTGATTTATCTAAGTTTTCACACTAGATCTTAGGATTCTTGCTTTCGGCTAATCCAAGCGATTTAGTTTTTTCCATATCGGTCAATTGTGTCCGATCAATTCTTAGTTTTTCAATCTTTATCGGCACACTTCTACCTGCCGATTTGTCGGCTAAGGAGTCGGTCACATACAACCCATCAGCTATATGCCTATCGGCCACATCGTCTTCGATCTGGTCCGATATTATTTTCTGTTCAACCTAATCCGAAGTATCTAATCCATTTTAGATGACTTTATCGGCTATACGTCAGCCAATTTTTCCACAGACGTAATTCAGTCAACGCAAACACACGTAGTTAACTAGGATGACACTCAAGCACATGTTGGCTCAGCACAGCTCAACTAGTCTACCAATGCACGATCGATTAGGGACACGCACTAACCGACTATCTAGCTATGCCAATTCACAGAACGACTAGTACTCGTGCCCTTATCGGCTTGACCGATGTTCACCTTATCGACTAATTCTACTGAGATACCAATCGACTACACCAACCGAGGCGCACAACCATGTTTTGGCAAGATAGCTCAGTAAACACACCTCTGATAGACACAACCAATGCACATCAATCGGCTAAACCTGATGCATCCTCATCAGTTAAAGCCAAGATCTATACACCAACCAATTAGATAACCAAACATGTTACCTAATGAAGTTAGTATAGGTATTTAGGGTAACCCACCCTGTTGCTTAACGTAACTAGTTAGTTTGGTTAATACGCGATAAATGACTGCCCAGTACAAGTAGTTAGGTGTTTGTCGAAATGTAATGTTCCGTTATTTGGATTGCAACTTTATCGTGAATTGAAATGAAAGTGTATGCATTCATTAAACTCCATCTTGCATATCATATAGATTCGACCACTCTCGCCGACGGAAATTACCCACTAATTCCGGAACCAGAAGGAAGTTATTCTGAAGACCCCGGAACTTCGTCGCGGGATTATCTGAAGCCCCGAACCAAAGTTCGGAAGATATTGACATTTCTGACTTCAGACATAACCTACTATTTTATTACACTGCAATCTATATCTATTTACGTATTCTATGCATTAAGTTTTAGGAATTGCTTGAAACCCTAGTTGCATTCTCCTAGGAACCAATGTGATGGA